>NC_141062.1:37611272-37691272 GCF_041138505.1 Cibotium barometz
GTGCATTGGTATTCAAACTTAATCTGAATCTCGCTGATGGCACAATGTCAAATTGTCGATGAGTTCATACAAGAAGTATGTTTTATTAGGATGTGAAAGTGGGTACTATAATTAGATGCCATTAAGGTAGATTTGAACCTAGTACTTCCCGCTATTGTTGCCCAAGAGACTTTCCAAGGGAGACTAAGGACATCTACTTTGCAAGCATGATATCGAGCAATTACACACACAACTGAAGTTTTGAGAACGAGCGGGATGATTACCCATCCACACACGTCCCCACATTCGACACTGACTATAAATTTTAAAGAAAATCGTACAGGACGAATCTCCGGTGTGTACGATGCTTCAAACCAAGCACTTAACTTAGGGCCTTTACACACTAGTTGAGAAACCTCTTTTTTCAGTGAAAAGGGGAAGGACCTTGAAACTCCGGCTTTGGCCACTTTGATCTTCCTCGCCCAAACTCATTCCCAGAGAGTTAGGCCTGTCCATCTCTCTACCCGCGCGAAATTCTACATGGAATATCCCATTTGGCACCTTGAGGTGTGTTAAGGCCCTTAGGACAAACATCACATTGGTAAGGGTTTGTTTAAATATGATTATCCAAGAAGTGTGAGTAGGACGCTTCAAGCAAGGGAATAAAGCCCCAAAAAGGCCAAGTGTCTATACCCTCTCTCTCTTTCTCTCTCTCTCTCGATATCGCTCCCTCCTCCTCCTCTCTCTCTCTACACACACACACGCACGCAAGTAATACAACCACATTTGCCCTCATTCTTGTATCAACAAGGATGCAGAAAAGCAAGAAGCAAGATAGGAAGGAAGAAGAGGCGGGAAAGCAAAAAGCAAGATAGACAGAAAAAGGCGGGAAATCAACATTCTTCTGCTGCTGGATGGCGCCCTAGGGTTTCGTTTGCACCACTTCGTTTTGATCAGACAAGTGTTTTTCATTGCCGCCATTGCTAAACTACACAGGTACAACGTAGTGGTGTTTTCCCTTTTCTCTTTGACAGCATAACGCTGCATGGTCATGCATACAACAAGTAAATAGGTTTCTGATATAATCTGCAATTGCATGGGGGAAAAAACCTTTCCTTCTGCATTAGGCAGGGTCAGAAAAGCAAAAGAAAAGGCTCTGCTTCCATCAGGTAGCGAAAGAAGCCAAGGAAAAAAACTTTTCTTTCGTCAGGTAGGGGCAGAAAGGCAAAGCAAAAAAGCAAGCAAAAAGCTATAGAGAAAGCAAGAGAAGCAATAGAAAAAGCAAGGGTAACGGTAGCTTTTCTTCAATAGATTATCACCATGTATGCTCAATCGCACAGGGCTAAAGCCTAGCATGGTTATGAGTACTTTCTGGAAATCTAAAGCTTTGTAAAGCTCAAATCCTTACACTGTGTTATAACTTGGATTGCATAGAATCGATAGAATGCCGCTCCTGAAGAGGAAGGCGTATGCCCTCAGTAAGCCTCCGCATGATCTGCAACCGCATGAGCGTGTTTTCCAAGTGCGGTTCACCAAGGAAATCTTCAGAGACTATGAGTATCCTCCCGTGTTTTGTACATTATCATGACATGCACATGCTTTCGATTATCAATGAAATTTCTTTATTACAAAGAAGCAAACTTGACCTGCATGTGCACATGCATACATACATACACACATACTTGACTTATCATAATATAACTTAGGGGCAAAACGTTGCTTGACGTGCTTCCATTGTCATTCTTAACATTTTCTCACAAGAGAGTATTTGAAGAAATTAAATCTGTATTGCCAGAGACTGTGGACATGTAAGGTAACAGGCAAAACCAATTTGACATATGAGGAAGCTCTGGTATCAGAGCGCAAAGCAACGGAGAAAGTACAGCGGTTTCCTAAAGAGTTTATGGGACCAGTGCTGAAGCGTGTCCAATTCAGTAAGCAATACAGCTACCATCTTTGAATTGCTTCCACTCAGTTATGTCTGAAAGCCTTTGAAATGAAAGTTGCTTGTCATGCTTGTTTGTTTTTATATGGTTCAGCGCATTTTTTGCCGGACTGTCCTCTCATTGATTTGGTATCACCCTCTTGCATGTGTGATTCTTTGCCTTTCGCATATGGCTTGACAACCTCAAAGCTTTTTCCATCGACATCCATGTCATGGAACCTTTTGCATTACTCAATAAAAAGCATTAAGTTCAATCACGTCCTAGAGCAGCTTGTATCAAAGCTACTTAGAGCAGCTTGTATCAAAGCTACCTTGAAGCACTGCGAACCCAGACTTGCACATACACATGCAGTATTGTGAAAGGTTCCAGTTAATGTTTGATATTGGAGAGGATGTTCTTAGAATTTTTATTTTGATGAGTAGTGTACTGTGTCAGTGTAGAATTTTGCTGATTCTTTCATGCCCTGTTTTTACTCAGGTGTCCTTCGACTTGATGACCTCGTGAACACAATTATTAAAGATTACAAAAATAACTTTGTGCCTGGTGATGAGCTAGTTTATTTGCAAGGAAACTCATCGAGACTGTGCAAGGTGATAAGGGTGATCGAGGAGTGCAGTAGCAAAAGTGGTATTGCTGCTTATGAAGTAGGGTGGTTGGATAATGACAAGAATGTAATAAAGACATCTGTGGAGTCATCAGACAAATTAGCAAGGAAGAAGAATCCCTTCACAAGGGCGCTGTTGAAGTCTTTTATTCGGGAATCAGTTAGGGATAACATGGGGAGGAGTGCACCATGGGTGGTCCATGAGAAGCTTTGTCGAGAGTACAAAATAACAACAGACCCTCCAGACAAACTGAATAAGTTCTTTGTAAATCAGGAGCCAGCTTCTGAGGAGGCCAATGGAAGTGGCAAAAGATTGTCTGTAAGCTTTGCATTCATGACCATGACCTTTGCAACTTCTTGGCTTATATGAGCTTTAGGCCTCTTTTTGATGTTGACATTTAAAAGCCCGCTTGGGCATCCATGTGCAACAGACTGAAGATATAGAACTGGAAACTCATGTCCCCACAAAACGTAGAAGAAGGGATACCCTGAAATCTGGGGATGGAGGTATCAAGATGGACAATGACAAGGATAAGGCTAAGAAAGGTAAAATTGTAGTAGGTACTGTGTTGCTATGGTTGAGGAACTAGTCTGCTGCCTTACTCAGCAAGCATTGCCATATTTGTGTGCAGTTGCAGCTGTGAACATTCAGCCTATCAAGTATCCAATAGACGATTCTCTTGTACGATCATCTGATGATGACCCAGCCTTCACAAAGAGGCCCATCCCATCTTCAGATTTTCCCCTTCCAATGGATTGTATTGGGTCTCTGCTGATGGTCTGGAATTTCTGCCTCTTATTTGGTAAGGCTATTCGTTTGTTTCCATTCTCTCTGGAGGAGTTTGAGAAGGTTTTGGAGTGCAAAGTAGAAGACCCTGTGCTATTGAGAGAAGCACACAATGCCTTGCTTCATTCAGCTCTCAGTGATCCTGCCGTCCATCAATCATTTGCACAGAAAAGGAAGCGGAAAGTAATTGTAAGTATCTGCAACTAGAGCTGTGTTTATAACTCTGAACTTCCCCCCTTTTCCTGCATTTTGGGGTTTCCTTGCAGAAGACGATGGTTTATGGTATTGTCTGTGCAGGTTTCTTTGCAGACTTGGAAAGACGACCTCTCAGATTTTCTGGAATTGGAAGGCTCTGAGAAACTGGCACAGCATTCGGCAACCATTCGGAATGGAAGTTATAGGCAGTTGGATCCCTCTGTCAAACTTGACATTCTATGTGAACTGGTGAGCCACAGCCTTGTTTCCAGTGTTGTCAGAGATCAGTTGGATCTTATTGTAGAAGAAAAACAGGCCATTTCTGTGCAGAAAAGAAAAGAAGAGGTGAAAGAGACGAAGAAAGGAAAGGAGGTAGAAGAGAAACATGCCCAAACTAGTGATATAGCTCATACTTCCATGAAAGCCAGCACAAGAGTGCATCCAGAAGATAGTGACTCTGATGGAAACACAGATGATGGAAGGCCTAGCTATACTAAACCAAATGGCCTTCTTGATGGAATCAGCAAAAATGGCGCCTCAAAGCAGTTGGCACTCAAGACTAAAGCAGCATTAGAACAAGCAGAGGAGGACGACGATGAAAGAACTGAAGAAGATGAAGTTCGGCAGAAGCGGAAGGCTCAAGCAGAAGCATTGAGAGAGCGCAGGCGCCAAGAGAAAAAAACGATCGAACTGAAAAGAAGGGTAAGTGTTGACAGGTTTCATGATGTTGAACTCATATCAGGGGCTTTACAGACAGTTCTCTGGTCCCTGAAAAGGGTAGATCTCACTTGCCCATCCCTCATGGACGGGGGATTTCCTTTGTCCAGTCCCTGACGGCTGCCGTCGTCTGATGGGCAGGAGACTGTTAAGACCTTTTGATGTAAAAGGTCATTATGAGAAGAGTTTTGGAGTATGCCCTTTATGACTGGTTAATGCTTGTTGCTGCTACATTCACAGCAAGAACAGCTTGAAAGGGAGATGGAGAAGCGAACGGTAAGAACAAATCCACTAGGAATAGATAGAGACTACAACAGGTATTGGTTTTTTCCAAGGGAAGGGCGGATATTTGTGGAGGACAGGGAATCAACCAAATGGGGATACTACAGTGTAAAGGAAGAGGTTTGTTTCCAATCGTATGTTTCACCTTTCAGGTTTGCTATCACTTGTTTTGTTTGGTTTTGTGTAACTTCATGTCTAATGCGAATTGCTACCTTGTCCAGCTTGAAGCATTGTATGGGTCTTTGAATCCCAAAGGCATCAGGGAAAAAGCACTTCAAAGGCAGCTAGATAAACATTACACTAAGATCAGGTGAGGCCCAGGGTGTGGCTAGCTTACAAATCCATCATAACGTGTACACTGAGTTTGCTCATGTGGCTTTTGGTGCCAGACTTAAAGGCCAGCTTTTACTGATATTTGAATGGGCTTTCTACAGTGATGCATTACAGAGGAGAAGTAAGGATATTGCCCATCGGTTTGCTATGGAGGATTCTTCTGTACGTCGATCTTCCAGGGTCAAATATGCACCTCAGCAAATTGGTGCTTATAAGAACAAATATAGGAGCTCCTGAGCAACTTTTGACCCTGACAGTTTTGTTTGATCGAGTAGTTTTACATTGCTGAAGCCAGGGCATCCACTATAAGGCCAAAAATGTAATACAGGCAATCAAGTGATGCGATTGCTGTATATCGGCAGTCTGTTTTGCTGAAGGTTTAGGGGGCTCCAGCATGAATTTTTACTCCCGAAATGTGCATTTTTTCCATGCAATGCTGTCCCTTCCAATTCCATTGCGTCCATTGTGGTACCTTGCCAGGATTACTAGGCTTCCATTCCTCCCACAAAAGGAGAAGGGGCATTGCTTGCTTGAGTTCCTCACAATTTTGATGTTAACTGAAACGATGTTATAGACAATTTTTCTTTTCAGACCTGACAAGTCATTACAGAGCAAAGTATTGCTCCTGGTTTAAAATGGGATGGATGGATCTTTTTGCTTCAGCGTATGTAAATCTGGATGGTTAGGTTATGGCATTCCGTACAGGTTACATCACCAACTCAGTAATTGAGCCAGGTCAAAATCCCTTCCCTTATATTATGGCGAGGTGGGGACCAGCCCCACCCTCAATAGCTGAGAGGCGTTATTACATCCAAGGACTCCTGATACATCCCATGAGACCTTTGAAGATCACAATTGTTATCAGCTACTGGCCCTCTTTGCTGAGTGTTAGCTTGAAATGTGGCCAGGAGTAAAAAAATTGACCAAAAATTGTCATCAGAGATTCAAATTAAAAGAGCTTCAGAGATCTTAGATTGGGATACATATAATCCATAAGTCCGATAAATGTTAAAGAAACCATTTGCCATATGAAATAGGCCCACAGGAGCCCTACATATCTAGTGACATGGGTAGAATTTATCCCGTCTCTCCCTCCAAATGGAGCACAAAACATCAATGTCCATCTCTTATGGTGGCCCCTTTCTATGGCACCAAAGTATGACCGGATCTAGAGCTGTTGGGTGGAGGGTTTGAATCTGAGGAGAGAGAGAGAGAGAGAGAGAGAGAGAGAGTGTTGTGTCCAGCATTTTCCTAATTATTCGAACCACAAGTTTGAATCTATATAACATCACTTTCTACACCCAGGGAGTCTAAGGCACCTCCCAATTGTAGAGCCCAAGATTGTGCCTCTATGTAAGATCACCCTTGAGCATGGGAAAGTACATCAATGGCATCATATATATCCCCATGGAAGGTATCGTTGGCATCCCATATTACCAATGGTATTGCCAACCATGTGCTAGATCAAGTTTAAAACCAATCTTAGCAAATGAACACTCTAGACTTCTCTTTAATTGGCATATAAGTAGGATCCACCCTTAGGTACCATGGAAATTGTGTACATAATGATTGAAGTACTATTGCAGCTGTTGGTTCTCACACTTTGGTTTCGCACCAAGCTACTCCTCCATGGATATCACCTGTACTACTTTATGTATATGGCTCTTATCTCTTTTGGGTGGTGTTTCCTCCATGTGTGAAGACTTCACACTTTGGTTTCACACCAAGATACTCCTCCATGGAGATCACCTCATCATCCTTAGTGTGCTACTTTATGTATATTCCTCTCATCTATTTTGGGTGATGTTCCCTCTATGGAGATCACCTCATCATCCTTAGTGTACTACTTTATGTATATGCCTCTTATCTCTTCTGGGTGATGATTCCTCCATGTGTGAATACTTCTCTAGACAAGTAGATTTACATTGAGGTTCTCAAGCATTAAAGAATGTTGCATCATTTAGGTATGTGTGCTCTTGAGTGACTCATTTCCATGGGTCCTTTGAATCTTTAGGATACACAAAGTCTTCATAATCTATCATCGGTCCTTGTATCAACACCTTGCCTTGTAAGTTCTCACCTCTTTGTATATGGTGCTTACAAGGTAAATATTGGTGTATGTGCCGGTGCTTATGGGGTAAAGGATCAGTGTACTGGTGTACCTATGTGCACACACTGGCACTATCGTTTTTAGCACCCGGAGCATTGATTTTGGTTCAAGTAGAGATCCTCCTCTTCTTTCACCCTTGTTCAAGTCAAGAGCTTTAAGAGCTTACCCTAGCCTTGCCAAATCAAGTGGTACCTACATCTATCCTCAAATTTCCTAACCATGGACTAACACTAGATCCACTATTAGAGGACTCTCCAAGTCCCCTAAACACTTGTGATTGCTGCTCTACATGTGGGGCAACATCAATACTTCTTATATCTAGATCTTGTGTTACCTTCACCAATGCATACAAGCTACATCTAGGCTTGTGTTACCTTCACCTGTGCATACCAATGCCATTACTTATTATATCTAGATCTTGTGTTACCTTCACCAGTGCATCACCTCATTAAAGATAACATTTCTACTTAGTTGCATCTCATGGGTGGTATGGTTATAACATCTATAACCTTTCTACTCCAAAGCATTACCATGAAGATGTATTTCTTTGCCTTTAGATCCAATTTTATTCTCACTTCATTGGGAACATGCACATATGCAATACACCCAAACATTTTTAAGTGAGACACATCTAGTTTTATGCTTGCAAACTTTTATTTAGGCATTATGTGATGAATAGTTGTGGGGTCCTATTCCGAATGTATATAGTAGTGCTATTGCTTCTACCTAAAAATAATTTGGCATATTCTTTTCAAACATCAAGGCACCTCTTGATCCCCTACTTTCTCAATAAATCATTGAACTCTTCGGAAAAATACTCTCCCCCACCATCCTTAGGAATTTGATATGTATACCTTTTTCCTTCTTGACCAAGGCATTAAATATTTGAAAGTAAGAAAATACCTCACTTTTCTTCTTCAACAAGCTTGTACTACTGTGGATGTTGTATCTTGTAGTAAGATAAGAGATAAACACTAGTTTTGGTTTGGTTTTCCTTTTTATGAACTGGATTTAGCATAAGACCTTCATGGTCTTCATTTATGTATTCACGCGCATTCATCTAGAACTCTCTCTCTCTCTCTCTCTCTCTCTCTCTCTTTGTGTAGTGAGATGATAGTTTCTCTCTCATCTCTTCTAGTGTGTGATCCCTCATCTCTCTAATCTCTAATGCTCTGTAGGTAGTTCCACCTTGAGTGAGCGGCTGTGGGGATGCACTAGTGTTAAAGAGCAGTGCCCATCTATGTATTGGTGAAAAATTACGTTTGAAAACAAACAAAAAATGGGGAAGGGGAGAGAGGTAAGATGGTGAGAAGGAGATGGTGGCTTGAATGAGGAAGAAGTGCATGTTTATGGGGGGTTGGAGATGGGATACCATAGAGTCAATGCTTAAAGTCAAATCCTTGAGGCGCTTTTGATCAAGTTAGATCTTGGTCTCAAGTAATGTTGGGTTGCAATGGATTCAAGCCATAAAGGTGCTATAGGACTCAAGTGCTAGAGTTACACAATGGACTCAAGGGGGATAGAGTTATCTTGTTTTAGCTTTAATGCTTAAGTCCTAGAAAAAATATTGGACTCAAGTCCTAGAGGAGAAAGTCCTATCGGTACTTTCTATAGCTTTGACTTAAGTCTTGGAAATCAATTCCTAGAGTTGCACCATGGACTCAAGAAGGCTAGAGTTAGCGTTCAGCTTTTGTCTCAAGTTCTACAAGTGCTCTTAGACTCAAGTCCTAGAGGTACTCTAAGTATCAAGTCTTATAAGTTTCTATGGGCTCAAGCCATAGAGGTGCTACAAGACTTGAGTCCTAAAGTTTCACCATGGACTCAAGGGGATAGGGTTATTTTGTGTCAACCTTTGTACTCACATCATAGAGAATCTCTTGAACTCAAGTCCCAGAGTTGATCTATGACTCAACTCCTAGAGGTGTATATGGTAGAGAGAGCTCTAGGACTTGAGTCTTGAAGTTTCTCTTTTATGATATAGTCTCAAGTACTAGATGCTATCTTGGACTCAAGTACTAGAGCTAGCTCTAGGACTTGGGTCTTGTAGTTTCCCTTTTATGATATAGTCTTAAGTACTAGATGTTATCTTCCATATCGTAAACACATAGTCTACTATTGGACATGCCAAAAGTCAAAACTAGTATCTTCTCTTCCTTCATTATCTCTCTTTATCCTTGTTTTCATCTCTCTCTCTCTCTCTCTCTCTCTCTCTCTCTCTCTCTCTCTCTCTTGGCTAAGATTCAATGGAGTATTTGACTACTAGTGATAGTTGAATAATTTAACTCTTCATTGAAGTCTTTAGGAGTTAAGGTTATTATGGCTACTACGAGTCAATGGAGTATCTGAGTACTAGTAACAATTGAACATCTTAACTCTTCATTTTTGGTGCTTAAGATCTGTACAGAGGTTGTGTTGATTGCTTAATTTGAGAATTAGAGAGTTGATAACTAAAACCACACTTGATGCATTAACAAAAACTTATGGATGTACTTTGGTGGCCTAAACAAAAAGTCAAGATGCCAAGTTATTATGGCTTTTAATATGAGTATTGAGACTTCAAGACATTTTCTCGCACAAGATTTACACAAGCCATCTAGTGGTTATTGGAGCCTTTATTCATTAATTGCACCAATCAAGTTTTATCTATGAAACATTTTTGAGAAAACTTAGGATTTGGCTTTGAAATTTGTGTCAACTAGTAACAAATTATTACTCACAAGCAACTAAAAAATTTCAAATTGTGAGTGGATCATCAAGACCAACTCTTTAACCACAAATTTGATGCATGTATATTTTGGTATACTACAGTCAAATTGCCTTTGATTTTCCATTTTTCCATTTTTGCATTTCCCTTTAGTTTTACATTTTGTTTTACTAAATACTTTCTCACAATAGCTAGACATGTTTCTTATTTTTTAATACTTAAAGTATAGGATATATTAAGGTTTTTTAATCCTAGTATGGCCCAATAAACATTATGTCATGTAGGCATTGCTACAAGGCTATATGTATGTCTTGGTGCAACTTCCAATTTTGTTGATTTTTTTATAAATTTAATGTGTTTGCATGCCCCCCACCCCCCAGGAAACCCGAAATCCCCCTTCAGTATCTTGGGAATGTGGCAACTTTTCAAATATGGGAAACCTCCTCATCTCTTTTCCTTGTAGTGTCTCTTGGGAGGGGAGGGATGCTTTGGAGATTCATTTTGTTTATCCTTATGGTAGGTGGGTGCTATTTTTGGCGAGCAGTTTTGCAAAATTGGTGAGCGATTGAAATCGTAACACATAGGTACCTCTTGTTCCCTACTCTCTTTCACTCTCTCTCTCTCTCTCTCTCTCTCACACACACACACACACACACACACACACACACACAATTCACATGTAGACTCTCTTTGCAAGATATCGATAAAAGTCGCCTCCATACATGAGATATTGAATACAAAATCCATGGAAAACACCAATAAGTGTGCTTGGTTGAAATCGTAACACATAGGACGTTCTCTCTCTCTCTCTCTCTCTCTCTCTCTCTCTCTCTCTCTCTCTCTCTCGATATTGACACATGTACACACCAACACATTTCAAACTTTTGCAAGATATTTCACATGTAACACATGGGACATTTCTCTGTCTCTTTCACTCACTCACTCAATCACTCTCTCTCTCTCTCTCTCTCTCTCTCTCTCGGGATATTGACATGTGCACACCAACACATTTCACACTTTTACAAGATATTGATAAAAGTTGCTTCTATACATGAGACAGTGAATACAAAATCCATGGAAAACAACAATAAATGTTTTTGGCAACCAATCACATGGTCATCTCCATGACGCATATTCCATGTGAGGCACTAGCACTACTTGAAGTTGCATGATCTTGCTGATTTGTGTTGCGTCATGGAGGTCCCCCCCAATTCGAATAAGGATATGGGTTGTTCATGTTAGGCTATGGTATACCATAAGGGTATGGCATCATTACTGGTGTCATTTCTACTCCTGGTGGTGGTGGATAATAAGCAAGTTGTTGGGTTGTATTGGTAGCTCTAGGTGGTGGTGGATAGTAAGAAAGTTGCCAAGCTGTAGAAGTAGCACCACGTGGTACATATGAAGCATGCCTTGGCAACCATTGGGGTTGTCCATGCCAAGGTTCCTTCAACAAACTTTGAGGTTGTGTGCTTGCTTGAATATTTTTCTTGGATTCTTTACCTTGAAACCATGTGGAACCTAGGTCTATGTGCACATCTTGCAAATGAGCCAACTCCTGATTATAGCACATCCAATCATTTTCTATGCTTATATAATGTTGGCGAAGCTCCTTGCATGCCTTAGCCATGACACCAATGCCTACAAAGCAATCAAGTACTAGTTCCCTCTCCATTGTGAAAGTACCAATGAGCCACCTACCAAAATGAAGAAAAACTTAAGATCAATGTCTTATATTGTATTGATGCATTACCAATAAAAAGCATGTAGTGTTTATTCTATACCTTGTAGTCTCAACGGGTCGCTCAACTGCACCCCATAGTGGTGTCCGCCTAATATGAGTGGATGCTTTCCTTTTAGGCAGATTAACTCACTCAGAAGGTGAGTGTAATGTGTAAACCCAGAGGTCCTAGGTAGATGCATCCTTACCGTTCACTCTCATATATGTTGGAGGTTGGATGCTTGGTGGGTGTTAAAAAAACACCCTAACAATTAACATTTTTACCTGCACATTCATGACATCATACAATAATGATTTAGAGTTTTCTTTTAATTTCCCAATACTAGAGGAAAACAAAGTGGTGGTTCATACCTCTTTAAAATCTATCTCGTTAGAGCGATGGTAGCTCTCTTGCAACTCAAGATACAAAGTGCATTGTAGAGCAAGATCATGCGCTATGGCTATCTCCACTATGTCACCAAGATGAACACCGATGCAAATTCCATTCTCTCTTAAGAGCTCATTGGCAAGAACACATGCACCCTCAACAAGCTCTTTCTTCTAAATGTTCCAATGAGGGACTAGCGGAGTGTCCTTATCTATAAGGTAGCCCTATTGGAAAATCTACCCACACCATTGAACATCCTCGCAAAGATGAGGGCTAGCTTCCTATATTTTCGGACTTGTTCAAGCCCCCAACAAACTTTGCTAGCCTATTGTAATGCTTGGGAGCCGCGTTAATATTAGAACCCTGTTGGAACTAGAAATAGTTATGTTCAAAATATAAGTTGGGGTTTTCATGGACTTAATGTGAGATGTTTCTCCCAATTATATTGTCGACTATACCAGTGATGATGGTTCCCAAAATAGTCATGTTCTTTGGTGATATATTTTGAAACACTTGTATAAAAAAAAATAAAACATGGTTACACAATTAAACACATGCTTTAAAGGAAATGATTAGAACAACTATAAAAGAAGGTCAGTGACCATTACTACTTAGAGGATTGTTGAATTATTTGTGTCATTGTCTTTGTCCTCCTCCACCTCGTTATCTTCCGTGTGATCGTTCTCCTTTGAATCATCATCCTCCTCCTCATCTTCGCTTACAACCTTTATTTTCTTTGTGACTTTCTTGCTTTTTTTTGGGACCAATTCTCTCCACATTTGACTTGCCACCCTTTTTTTTTGGTGCCAAGATTAGTTGCACCTTTGCCTCACCCACTTGCACCTTTTGCGACATTTGTAGGCAATGCTTCCCCACTCCCTACCCTGGTTACACCTTTCTTGCCTTGGCCTATAGGTTGCTTGGATCCCTCAACTCTAGACCACTTAGGTTGATGTAGATCTGCTTCACAAAATTACTTCAAACAAATGGTTAGCATGGAGCAAGGCATGCAATATATCACATGGAGCAAGGCATGGATAATACCTTTCCACAAGGCCTCCTCATTATAGGGGGTATGTCCCATTGGCATAATCTAACCACCATTGGAGCAAGGCATGGATAATACCTTTCCACAAGGCCTCCTCATTAGGGGGGTATGTCCCATTGGCATAATCTAACCACCATTGGCACAAACTCCAAACCTCTTTTTCGAAAAGTTCTTCTATCCAGATTTCTGGATATATGCCATTATCCCCAACCTCAGTCAACACCCACTCATCGTGGGATGACGAAGCTTGGGGAAAGATACTATGTCCTTCATCAAAACCCACCACCTGGTAATAAATAGGACAATTCAGAAGTAGTCTTATCAACATACCTATACCTAGTGCACAAGCTCGTAGAATGAAATATTTTGTTCTAAGCTTACCCATATATGGTGCGTCTTGCTGTACACATGAGGTGTGGTTGAGTAGATGCTTTGATCGAAGACCGCATTGCTTTTTGCCAAGATACAAATGAGGTGTCGAATTGTTTTTCTTTGTAATAGCTCAAATAATTTGTTCGTGAACCTCCTGCACAAGATTGGCTTCTCTTCTTCCATTTTGCACTTCATATCAAGTGATGTGGTTATTAAGTGATGCCAATATATGTGCTTATTGAAGAACACACGAAATGCAAGTTCTCCACATTGTATACATGCAGTCTTCATGGCACTCTCCTTTTGCAATTATTTGAACCAACTTACTCTTTTTACATAACAGACTAGACTTACTCAATTGGAGGCAAGCTTGAGTGGGCAATAAGTTGCAGCTTCTCTATTGTGAATTGTTGCTGCTTCTCATGCCAATCCTGGTACTTAAATATAACATCAAAGAAATCCTTTTCATTTGTAGGACTTGCGATGGCTGTAAATGTGTATCCCTTTTTCATGAAATTTAGCTCTGTTTCCTTCAAGTAATTCTGGTACACTTCCTTCTCATCTTTTGTGTGTTCTCCTTCCTTAGGTAATCCTCTAGTTTTAGTGTGAATCATTTTCTTAAATTCATCTTGAAATTATCAACCAAGATGGAAAATTATAAGAGGATTCAAGCTAAAATTGGGGTTAAAGAAAATTAGAGCACAAATATTACCTGAAAAATAAATTGGGACAACAGTGCCATTGGGACACTGAACCAACTTGGTTTGCCCACTTTTTTTTTATTTGTTGCAAATAACTATTGTGGTCGCCCACTTCCGTTCATCCTCTCTTAGCTTTTGCAGCAGAAGCAGAGTATTTGGATTTATAAGACCGAAATGTTGCATAAGAAAAATGCCATGGCTTGGTGTGTGTGGAACATGCACACAAGTGACCCTGATGAAAAACCATTAATTAACATCTTCAGAGAGAATACAAACATACAAGACATCGAACCTCTTTAAACACTTGTGAAATATTTAAATACGTGTTAAGATTTGCAAGATTCATTAATAACTATATCTCTTCTTCCTTTGTGAAGGAAATGACGTGACACCGAACTTGAGGATACATATCCTTCGAATGTAACCATTCTATGTATCCGAGAAAATGAAGAAAATTATATTGGAGCTTTCAAGAAAATTAGAAAACATTTCAAAGAAAGAAGTTTGAATTTAACTTACTTGTTTGCATGCATTGAAGCCATGACACAAGTCTATGGTTTCCATCCCAAACAACTAAATTTTTCTTGGCAAGGTGAGTTCACTTCTGTGTTTCTTTGAGCTTTTCATCAAACATATTCGATTGTTGCCACCAAATCCATTTTTCCATCTCAGGTTCTTAGGGTTATGTTCTTGGGGGGCTTCCCCGAGAAAACTCTTAGAAATAATGAACTCTCCCATTGGTGGCACATAATCATGCCTATTGAAGCTCTCTTTAAGTTCCAAAAGGTGGTTGTTTGTAGTTCGAATGGCTAGATTCACACAAATGGAAGTCTCACATCATCGACAAAGTGTGAAGACAACTAATCTTGCAACACCAGCTTCCCAAAATTTTCAAGTAGGGAGGGCAAGTTCTCGTCCTCCTCTTCCACTGATTGCTTGACAACCCTTTTTCGAGAGCTCTGTGGGGTAGAGGAGCTTGCTATAATTGTTTCTTGGACCACATTTGAGACAACCTCACTTGGCCCTGCATTGTCAGTGCCCTTGGACAATGTCGGTTGAGAAATGTTAATGACGTTAGGTTGACGAGCTTTTCGAAATCGGGTTGATGAAGCCATTCTGCAAATGAGTTTAAAGTCTAGTGTAGAGGTGAATTTTGTGTATTAAGAGTGTATTACGTGAGTGCGTTTTAGTTTGTATGTGTAAACCTGAGTGTACGGGAGAAAGAGAGAGAGAGAGAGAGGGGGGGTAGTGACGCATGCAAGACGTGAGTATATGTGTACATGAGTGTGTTTTAGTATGTGTAGGTATACATGTGTGCGTGTGCGTGTGTGTGCGAGAGAGAGAGAGAGAGAGAGAGAGAGAGAGAGAGAGAGAGAGAGAGAGAGAGAGAGAGAGAGAGAGAGAGAGAGAGAGAGAGAGAGAGGTAGTGATGCATGCAAGACGTGAGTGTATGTGTACATGAGTGTGTTTTAGTATGTGTGTGTATACGAGAGAGAGAGAGAGAGAGAGAGAGAGAGAGAGAGAGAGAGAGAGAGAGAGAGAGAGAGAGAGAGAGAATCTCATTTACAACGTGAGTGTTCAAAAATGAAAATTAACAGAGAGAGGAAGTCACCTCCTTTCTCCTGATGCTGGTCAATACAAAGATAGAGAGAGATGCATGCAAGACTTTAGCTTAAAAAATAAAAAAAATAGAGAGAGATGGCTTTATATACAAAAACAATTTAACCATGGTTAAATCTAACCCTACATGAACCCTAATCTAACCATGGAATCATTATGAGCTTGTTAACTTATGAGATTGTATGTGTGATTATGAGCTTGAATGATTTAATGAGTTCTTGAGAGCCAATCATCAACTTCTATTATCATAGCCTGCATTAGAAAGGCCAAAGAAGTGAAGTAGGAGAGAAAGTAGACTTGGAGTGCAATTTTGTAACAAAATTGCAAAGTTGCTTTGTTTCTTTTTTGTACAAAAATATTCTTGAAAAATTTAAATTCACTCCAATTGGATGAAGTTAAAAATCCCCAACTCCACACTACCTTAAATACTCACCAAATATTCTTGAAAACTTTAAATTCACTCCTAAATTCATTCCAATTCGATGAAGTTTAAAACCCCCAACTAGATACTCACCATTTTCCATAAGTACAGATAAAAAATTAAGAGAAGATTGGCTACTTGAATGGGAAAGAATTACTCAACAAAAGAGTGTGTGTGTGTGTGTATGTGTGTGTGTGTGTGTGTGTGTGTGTGTGTGTGTGTGTGTGTAAGCTATCTTACATAAGTATAAGCAATTTTCAAAGTTTAAACTATTTAGATTATATAGAATATTGTTTACATCTTCAAGCATCAAAGGATGCTAGGTGGAAGACCTTCGGAAGAGGAGAATCTATACTTGTGTTAAAAGGTTGGTTTTCTTTCATATGATAAAAGGTTATATAACCAATAGGTAAAAGCTATCTTACATATAACTATCCTAGAAAAAAGAGCCTTAAAGATGAAAATTGGCTACTTGGATGGGCCAAAATTACTCAACAAAAGAATGTGTGTGTGTGTGTGTGAGAGAGAGAGAGTTTGATTTTAGAGAGGAGTTTGATAAAGAGGAGGGAACATACTCAATAAAAGATTGGACTTGCTTTTTAATCGAATTTTCTACCTTGTAGCTTTGATGGACGTTGTTGACAATGACCATTGTAGACGATTGTGGGAGGAGGTAGCAATCCCGTTGATAGCAACAACGAGCAACGAGCAGGCGGGCAATAGCGAGAGGAAGACGATAGCGAGCAAGCGGGCGATAGCATGAAAAGTTGAAAAATTAAGGAACCAACCAAATAAAGCGAGCACAGTCTTCTTAATAGGATATGATGTGGAAGTTAGCCTCTTGTTGTCTTTAACGCCGCCTTGGACGTGGATGCTGCCTTCGTCGCCTTGGATGTGGATGCCACCTTTGTCGGATTGCACAGTCTTAAGCCTTTATTATGTGGCAGGAGGTAGACGCATTGGTGCTTGCATGCTACAACTTACAGAGTAAGCCATTGGGAAGGGGATCAACAAACGCCATTGAACTCAAGTCAACTAGAAGTGCCTAGGGGAGAGACAAACACATTCAGAAATAATATGTCATGAGATGGTTGTCGCACAAGATACATAACATGAATTTTAGAAGACGTTGTAAAAAGGATCAAGACAGCACTAGATATAAATGCACAAGTTACACAAGTGCATGTGTTTCAATCCTTCAAACATGAGGCTTTCACCATTGAGACGTTTGGAGAAGGTTCTCATGTGGGAAGTTATGATGTGCATATCAAAATGCATCCATCATGCTCATGTCCAGATTTTTTTGGGAAGGGTCAGCCAACAAAAACCCTACTTAGCATGCAAGCACTTGTACTTTGTGTACATAAGAGTCATGGGATTGAGCCAAAATGAAAATATGTTTATTCACCAACCAATTTTGACAGAAAGGGAGGTACTTGAATGTCTACGTAGAGAACGAACCTACCCTGAATTGGTTTAGTGGATAATTCATGTTCCTAATTTAACTTCAGAAATGTATGGGATGTGCAAAAATGTTCGGCGGTATCATTTTATTGGAACAATTTCCATGGAGTAATTTTATTTAAGCTTGTATCATTTTATTGGAGTAGTTTTATTTATTTATTTATTGAGAGAGAGAGAGAGAGAGAGAGAGAGAGAGAGAGAGAGAGAGAGAGATGCATAAGTGCTCTACTATGGAATCATAACATATGCATAGGTGAAAGAGAGAGAGAGAGAAAGAGAAAGAGAGAGAGAGAGAGAGAGACACAACTAAAGAGAGAGAGAGAGAAAAAAGAGAGAGAGAAAGAGAAAGAGAGAGAGACAGAGCGATAGATCGAGAGCCCCCCATTATTAAAAACGTGCTTGCCATATTTGGGTTTATGCTCGCCCGAATTAGCTTGCCACAAAAAAAATCCCCCATGGTACATAGATCACCAGACCTAACATGCATCATGAGGTTTGGTAACCCACTATCCACCTATAGGATCAGAAACCCACACACTATTAGCTAAACAGTCTCCATTAAAAGGACTACCACTTGAAGAACTGTATTAACAATGATGTAGGTGGTACCGCTCTGCCCTTCAGGGTAATCCGAAGAGGGACTCATCTACCCTTTGGAATTCAGCCAATTATTGATGTCTACAGTGTTGAGACTGCACTTCTAGGTGAAACCAACTATCAGTGTTTATGGTGGCTAATGAATTCTCTTCGCGTCAGACAAGCCCACAAATACAAGAATTTATGAGTTCATGATTCCCACTACTACAGGGTTCCTTTGTCTCCTATGCTTATTGAATAGTTGATTAACTGTGTATATAACCAAGTACTAACTCATACTACACCTCGCTCGACACATGTTACATAGAAATACCCCCATTAGCAATCCATGCCAATAAAATGTATCACAATTTGAATTAAAATTTTGTTAGCATTTAAATTCAGGTTAATTGAGATTAGATTGAAGAAGATCATAAATTAAAAGCTAGGTTAGTGTGGATGGCTTGTAACCCGAGGTAATAGGTTTGATCCACGGATGCCTACATTGCATGGTGCTACCATGTACCTCGTGAACCAGTAGGTGTGTGTGTGTGTTTGTAAAAAGGGTATGCGGGACCCTCATGTAATAAAAATTGTTCAACTTAAAAAAAAAGAAAAGCTAGGCATCAATAAGTTCGAAAATTAATGATATTGTATTTAGGTTGGGGGATTTTCCAACCCTTGCTCACATAAGTTGCTATATTATATTATGATTTTATAAATAGCAATTTGGATGGTATCAGGTGCGCGAAAAAGTAAAATTTAATTAAAAGAAAGTCGTTGTCTGGTGTAGACTTTCAAACTTTATCTGAAACGCACAGGCGTCTTCACTGAGCTTTGAAGTATGAGCACAGCTTAATTGAAGATGAAGAAGAAAAGAGCTATGGCTTCCTCTCTCTTCCACCTGCTTTTCTTCATCGCAGGAGTTTGTTGCAGCTCTGCTGCCTCCGACTCTCACGGCTACAAGCTTGTCTCAATCGCCCACCACGGCACCTCCCTGGAGGCCACTCTGCAAGCAATCGAGCCCTCTGCATCCAACTATGGCCCTGACATTCCCTTCCTACAGCTGCGAGCAAGGTTAGTACCCACTTCAGCCCTTCCTTCTCCTCGCTTCTTGCTTTTTCTGTTGCTTCTTTTTTTCCCCTGTACGACCTGTTTGATCTTGCTTTTCTGTACAAGCAAGATTACCCACCTCTTGTACTAGCTTTCATGCGCATCATCAAGCTTTGTTTTGCCACAGCTATGAGTCTCCGGACCGCTTCCACCTGCACATCACAGACAAAACCCAACCCAGATGGGAAATACCCCATTCAATTCTACCCCGGCGTCACACCCATAGATTGCTCACTCCAATGCCCTCCAATGAGTTCCAATTCTCCTACACAGAGAACCCCTTTGGCTTTGCTATCACCCGGACATCGTCTGGAGAAACCCTCTTCAATTCTACACCATCTTCTTTCACATCAGATTTCAACAACATGGTGTTCAAAGACCAGTATTTGGAGATCTCAACATCCATTCCGGAGTCAGCATCTCTTTATGGGATCGGTGAGAGTACCCGCCCTGCCGGTTTCAAGCTTTCACCTGGCAGCAAGTATACCCTGTGGGCAGAAGACGTGGGGAGTGTGAATCCCAACATCAACTTATATGGGTCCCTCCCCTTCTACATGGATGTGAGGAGCAATGGTAACAGCCATGGAGTTCTCCTGCTCAACAGCAATGGCATGGATGTGCTTTATGAGAGCAGTCACTTGACTTACAGGGTGATTGGAGGAGTGCTGGACTTCTACTTTTTCTCAGGACCTTCTCCTCTCTCAGTTATGGAGCAGTACACAAGGCTTGTTGGCCGGCCTGCACCCATGCCATACTGGTCTCTTGGTACATTTGTCAGCTCTACTAAACCCTTCAGCTTTGTGTTCAAATTACTACATGATGTGTTCTTGAGAGTGTTGGACTTGGCGTTTTCTGTTGATGTTTATACTGCTTGAATCTCAAACGTGGTGTTCTTACTGAGCTGCTTCTCTTAACTTTCCAGGTTTTCATCAATGCCGTTATGGTTACAAGAATGTCACTGACATTGAAACAGTAGCTGCAACATACAAAGCAAAAGACATTCCTCTTGATGTTATGTGGAATGATATAGATTACATGGATGCTTTCAAAGACTTCACAGTGGACCCAATCAACTATCCGGCTGACCGTCTGAAGGGTTTTGTTGACAAGCTTCATGCGAATGGTCAGAAATTTGTGATGATCATCGATCCCGGTAAAAATAGATCCTGAACCGTTGCTTTCTCCCTCCAAGGAGCCTATTTTAAACCTACTGATTGTGCCTGCATGGATGTAAAAGGCAATGCTAATGTTTCTATTGACTTTGCAGGCATCAAATATGAAACCAATTACAGTACATATCAACATGGTATGAAGAAAGATATTTTCATTAAGGACGCTAATGGCGAGAACTACCTTGGCCAAGTGTGGCCGGGGCCAGTATATTTTCCCGACTTTTTGCATCCCAATGCTGACTCATTTTGGACGGCTGAGATCTCCAATTTCCACCAAACAATACCCTTTGATGGCCTCTGGATTGACATGAATGAGATCTCTAATTTCTGCTCAGGCATAAGCTGCACATTGCCAACAAACTCCCCCTGCCCCATCCCGGACGACCAAACAACATGTTGCCTTGTATGCAGTGATGCTAACCCAACTCAATGGGACTATCCTCCATACAAAATCAACAGCTCAGATGTAGAAAGGCCACTTGGTAACAAAACCATAGCTACAAGTGCAATCCATTTCGGGGGAACCCTAGAATATGATACCCACAATCTCTACGGTTTCTCAGAGGCCATAGCCACCAACAGAGCTTTAAGATGGACTCTCAAGAAGAGGCCCTTCATCTTATCGCGGTCTACTTTCATTGGATCAGGAGCTTATACCGCCCACTGGACAGGAGACAATGGTGCATCATGGAACGATCTAGCTTACTCCATAGTCAGTGTGATGAACTCGGGATTGTTTGGCATCCCAATGGTGGGTGCTGACATTTGTGGGTTTAGTGGAGACACCTGGGAAGAGCTTTGCAACCGCTGGATTCAAGTGGGAGCTTTCTACCCTTTTTCAAGGGACCATTCAGACAAGTTTTCGAGGAGGCAAGAGCTCTATTTGTGGGACTCTGTTGCGGAGTCAGCTAGGAAAGCGTTGGGTCTCAGATACCAGCTTTTGCCATACCTTTACACTCTTGTATATCAAGCTCACAAGATGGGAGCTCCCATGGCTAGACCCCTCTTCTTCCACTTTGCTGATGATCCATCAACCTTCACAGTGGATGCCCAGTTTTTGTTGGGTCAGTCTATACTAGTTTCTCCTGTCATGGCCCCAAACACAACCTATGTAAATGCTTACTTTCCAGCAGGCACTTGGTACAATCTCTTCAACTACTCTCAAGCCATCATCAATGCAGGCATGGGTTCCTATCAAACCCTACCAGCTCCTATGGATACAATCAATGTTCATGTCCATGAAGGCTCCATTTTGCCTCTGCAAGAGGCAGCCTTAACGACAGTTGCAGCTAGGAAAACGCCCTTCACTCTTGTGATTGCATTATCTTTGAATCCAGAAAAACAAGCAATAGATGAAGCTGAGGGAGCTTTGTTTCTTGATGATGGAGAGAATATAGAGATGGGTTTGAAGGCAGGAAGGTCCACTTTGGTCAATTTCAGTGCAAGCAGAGGTAATGGCATTTTCCAAGTAAGGTCTGTTGTGCAAGAGGGAAGCTTTGCCATGGATAATGGGTGGGTGCTGCAAAGGATAGTGGTGTTGGGCGCCCCCTCCATGCCCAAGAAGTTGCAAATCAATGGCGAAGATGCAGTGCAATCAGTGCAAGTGAAGAAGGCAGACCGTCTCGTTCTTGAGATTTCTCAGTTGGATCTTCCCATTGGCAAACCCTTCTCTCTGCAGTGCATCATAAAAGAATAATTTCATTAATTTTTACCCTTCTCATAATTTTCTCTCTTTCTCTCTCTCTTTCTCTCTCACACAGTTACGCAGTTTTGGAGGGTGTAGTGAAAGGCCTTGGGGAGGCCTTTCCGTAGAGGAAAATGGGGAGCTCGCGCTAGCTAGTGACCCATTTTCCTCGGTAAAGGCCAACCTTGGCTTTTCCCAACCATCATGGTCTTGGGGGGAGCGGAACAATTTTTTTTAATTCTCCTTGTTGATGTGGCAAATTCTTATTAGCTCTCTATTTTTTAACATTCCATGTGCTGATGTCTCAAGGTTTTATTGGCTTCTATTTTTTAACACTTTGATTGCTTATGTGTCATCAACTCATTTGCTTTCATTTAGTAAAATTCCCATTGTTGATGTGTCAATATCTTATGGTGCATTCTTTAAAAACAAAGCTTGTTGATTTGATGGTTGGGATTATTTTCCCATGACCGAAGACCATGATGGTCCTAGAAGAGCCTTGATCTTGTTTTTTAAAGGTTGTGGGCCTCTCTTGAATGCATGGCTATCGTTGATTTGGCCAAGCATCTTGCCACTCACTCCATGTTGATGAAAAGGGGCACCGAGTCGAAGTAGATCACTAAGAAGTGTGAAAGGGCCCATTGGATCCCAAAGAAGAATGCCACCAAGAAGTCATGAAGCTCCCACTCGATCCAAGGAAGAATGCCACATATTTATTGATTCACACAACACATAGATATACCACAAAGGTTTTTCACACAAGGTTTGGGAAGTCCTTTAATTATATGATGACATAATAGCTTTGCAACTTGATACTCACTAAGAATTTTCACAAAGGATCTCAAGGATTTCTCACTTTTTTTTATAAAGGGTGTCACAAGGTTTTAACCTGTAAAGGCAAACGAAACGTGTTTCCTAGGGTCCCTAGAAAGGAAAGGGCAACTAGGAAGACTTGTGAGAGAGTCTCCACTCTCTTTTTTTTCGAAACCAAAAGGGGGCAATAGGATTTTTCAACGCCTCTTCACTCAATAGCTGTTACTCCTTCATACCCTCAAGTATGTGTACATGGTGGTTGTAGTGTAGATGTGCTAATGCACATTGTTGTTGCTAGCGTAGATGCCAAAGGTGCTAACTATATTGCACGTGGTCCACCACTTTTCTCCCTTTCTTGCTTGTGCACCTCCACACAAAAATGGAGTGTCTATTGAAAGCTTATCAAGGCTACTTGCTAGGGCATGAACTAGAGATCACATCATATGTCACATAGATTTTTGAGGATGCACCTTTCAAAATTCTACTCTTGCGTCCACAAAGCGTTCCACACAAACATTGCTTATAGACCCTGCACTCATCCATAGAAGATGAGCTCAGGTCCAAATAGTTGCCTCTGTTATCTTGTAGTGTCTTGTAGCTCACGACTACTGAGATGATTATTGGAGTTATTAGAGTAGAACACCCCATAGTAAGAATCCACTTACATGTTCGCCCCCAAGACCGATATCCACAAAGATAACCTGCAAAGCCCAAGACCGATACTCACAAAGATAACCCACAAACAATGCCTATAGAGCTTGCAACCTCCACTCATTCACAGAAGATGAGCTCAGCTCCAAGTCGTTGCCTCTGTTATCTTGTAGCTCACAACTATCATTGTAGTTCATAGAGTGAAACACCCCTTAGTAAGAATCCACTTACATGTGTGTCTGTCCAAGGCCGATACTCACAGAGAATTATCTGATCAGGATGACCAAAGCATTGCCAAGCGCACTACAAAAATCACATACACCATACATTAGTACACACGAACATCCATGGGAACATAGAAGGGGTAGGCTAGCACTCGCCACCCAATTGTAGGCTCCAAACCATACACCATACATGAGTACACACGAACATCCATGGGAACATAGAAGGCCTATGCTAACACTTGCCACCCAACTGTAGGCTCCAAACCATGCGTAATGGTAAGCCACCACCGAGCTAGAGACCAACATAGCCATGGCAAGCATGTATCCTCAAGGCATATGTGTCCCATATCACTCACCCCAAGTCCTCACAATTGTCACTGGTATGGCTAACCAGTGGGCTAACCACATTTGGGTCCCTTGGAAGGCCCCTCTCCCAAGGTAGAGTTCCACACTCGAACCCCTATACAAATGAGCTATAATGCCAACTATATATCCCAATAATCAATTCAGACTGCTATAAGAATTGTGTTTGATCGGTCTGTAATCACTAGTCTTGTTATGTTAAAGCAGCACGGGATATAACACAGAGGATTCATGCTAACAAAATTTAGGTACCTGCCTTGGTCACACATAATTGGATCACCATTCAAGAAAAGAAAAGTGATGCTCATAAAGAGGACATAGATGTGCATGTAGTGGTCCTACTCCACACAAGTGATGCTCATAAAGAGGACATAGATGTGCATGTAGTGGTCCTACTCCACACAAGGATGCTTGTGCACAATTTTGTTGAAATCTCTAGAAAAATGTGTGCTTAGCGAGATGTTTTGAGGCCTTGGTCACTTTATACACTTATTCTTCATATTGAAGCCTGTATAAGAAAATTCATGATTGATATCACAAAGACGGTTACAATGTATCTTAAGTCACACAAAGTATCCCATAACTTTCTCCTAAATTATAGCCACCCCCTACATCAAAGGGACTCCAATAAATCAAGGAGAGTCCACTTTGACTATTATAACCTTTAACCTTAGGCTTAAGTCACACAAAGTATCCTAACTTTCTCCTAAATTATAGCCACCTCCCCACATCAAAGGGACTCCCATAAATTAAGGAGATTAATCAAAGAGATTTCACCTAAGAATCACCCCTATGACCTTTGACTATTACAACCTTTGACCTTACGCTCAAGGGCAACTCACATGTCACAAGACTTTACACAAATGCTTGATCATGCACACCTATAATTTCAACATTTGTGAGTACAAATAGTATCCACCCACATGAATCAAACAACCCAATCCATCTATCCACAAAGTCCTAGGAGAGAGAAACAAATACTTGGTTCTTGCCTACCTCACTCCTTTGACCTCCTTCCACTTCTTGTGGTTGATGTTCAACTTGCCAAGATTTCCATCATACATTGTTTTTACCAAGAAGCATGCAACAACATCATCTACAAGCACATTAATGAAGGTCTTCTATTTAGTGGTCATCTTCCATCTCCTATGAGAATAACTAATCTCTTGAGCCAAAGGTGTGTATCTCCACCACTCATCATCAGTGTCCTTTAGTGTATCCCTATCCCTTCATTGGCTCTCTGTCATGGTTTGAGACCCTCGTGCATGTATATGAAACCAAGTGGCCTTAGGGTACACCCCCACGTGTAACCAACACATGGACAAATGGGCAAATCTCTCTCACATGCTTTCTTCTCCACCATGGCCTTAGACCCACTTGGATGGCAATGTATGCCATATGGCCTCAAGGTACACCACCCCGGCATACATAACCAACACATGGACAAATGAGCATGTCTCTCTCACATGATTTCTTCTCCATTCTCATTTCATACACACACTCTTACAAATGTCACCCACACCCACATACATCCCTACACACACACACACACACACACACACACACACACACACACACACACACACACACACACACACACACACACCCACATACATCCCTACACACACACACACACACACACACACACACACACACACACCCACATACATCATCCCACACACACACACACGCACGCACGCACGCACGCACACACACACACACTTGTACACGTATATGTGAATACTTTTACATGTCACCCACACTTACGCACACTCACACCCATACCCACACCTATGCACACATACACACCCTTGTAAACACACACACATAGACTTATGCTAGAGCTTACAGAGGAATATACACTAAGAAGCTTGGTATAGCTATGGTGCAAGATATAATGTTATGTAAGAGTAATGCCTAGAGTGATATCAATGCATAGATTTTGATAGGTTTGATGGAAGGTATGAGCATAATGGTGAGTGTTTGATGATTGGCTCTTAGCCAAGCTTAATGCTTGGTTCAAATGAACATACAAATAGTGTAAGAGAATGAATTTTCAAATACTTGAGACTCATGAGACATAGACCAGTTTCAACACCATTAATGAAGACAATGAACAATGTATAAACCGCTAGCAAATTAACAAGACCATGAACTCCCAATGTTAACCCATTTTAGGATTAAGAAAGTGCTCTCCACTAAGAGAGCTAGCAATAAGTGTCATGGAAAGGCACTATATGCATTGTAATCTTTATGAGAAAATTTGGCCACGTCCATGTTACCTAGTCATTTATTTAAGTTTTGGTTGCCCAAGTGTGAATAAGGGCCAGTTGTATATAAGTCATTTCTCTCATAATGCAAAGACACAATCCCACTTAGTTCTAATTGATCTCGTGTACTCCTTACTCTTTGCATTTGTTTGTGTGTGTGTGTGTGAGAGAGAGAGAGACAGAGAGAGAGAGATAGATAAAGAGAGAGAGAGAGTTGAGAGGACTAGGTTGGTTTTCTTAGTACATGTGCCTTTCCTATGCTTTGTGAGAGAGGGCATAGAGAGTGAGAGAGGTGTGTCCTTGCAAGGCAGTGCAATAACTTTTTGGTGACAAGAGGTGAGGGTAAGAACAGTGGAACTAGTAACCACTGGTGGAGATTGAGGCTATAGAGATCTTGAGCTTGAAAGCAAGGTAAGTATCCCCATGGTAAAGGGGTAAGAAGGCCATTAAATGAAGATTTTCTATTGATCTTAGGGTTGACGGGGAAGATTCTCATGACTCTTAAAATGCCCATGAGAATGGGACTATCGAGTTTGTGAACAATCTAGAGAATGTCTCAAGCCAACAAGATCCTAAGGATGCTAGTCACAGCATGAAGAAGATAAGGAGAAGGTGGATAACAATGAGGAGGTTATACTACAAGCAGTTTTTAAACTGCAAGGGTCGAAGTTTCTTGACAAGATCACAATGAGTGTTTAGGGCTCCTCTCTCCAAGAGTCCCTTTATGTAGATGCCTTTCAAATCCAAGGGCAAGGGATCTTAGATGTGATCTTACTGAGCTTAAGGAGATATATGTGAATGAAGGGTATTTATGTGAAGGGTATTTATGTGCAAAGGTAAATTTCATTTTGTTAGTAAGTTTTCCAGATGGAACTACAAGGAAGTTGATGATGATATCATCAACTCATGGGATAGAAATTAGCAAAAGGTTAATGAGGAATGTGAAGTTGAGCTAAAGAGTCAAGAGCAATGGTCTATGCTCTCAAGAAAATGGTTCTTTATTTGGGAGGGGAAGCATCGATTTGCAGCTTGGATGGAAATCATTGCAGAGCAGTTTCAAAATAGCAAGGATAAGCAATGCAAAATCTAAGCCCAATTTATTACACCATCTCCAAATGATGAGCTTGAGTTGACGATTCAATTTGTAAGTTATATTTAAAAAAGCTATTTGTGTACCTGCTTATGAAAATTTGGGATGTATGTTATTTTTTTCATAAATGTCATGAGGCTTATGCTTACTTCATAATGTGTTATTGTTTTTATTTTGAAATCTTGTGTTATTATGTTTTTTTAGAATGAATGAGGAGGATATTGTGAAGACTACACTCTAAAAGATTACATGAGACATAGTTTCACCTTGTGTGTGTGTGATGAGTCCTCCTTCATGAAAAACTTTACAAATGTGCTAAAAGAAAGTCAATTGAGAAAGTGAGAGCACAAGGAGATAGTGGGGGTAAAAGGGTTTGGTATTATTCCCTAACTCAATCAATTCTTGGACACATGGTTCTTTCACATCTATCTTGCTACTTTGGTTAATTTAAATTGTAACGCTGGGATTTGTATAAATTTGGGGTGTTACTTTCTCCTCTCAGATATTGTGGAATATCGACTATGCATTCTTGTACTGGTTTCTCCTATGGTTATAAGGTCCCTTCAACCCACTCTTTTACATCGCTACATAGGGTAGGATTGTTACGAAGCAAGGGACAATAAGCATTTTCACCTCTGATGATAAAAATTTCGTGAGGTTGGCTACATCTCGTGGTCCATGTGCACTACCCCTTGCCAGGCTTTCGATCCCATTTTTGGATCGAGGAGTATATACCTCTTCCATGGTTTCAAACATTCTATTTATTATGAGGTTATTCTCTGACTCATTCAGGGAGCTAAGCTAATTCTCTTTTTTGTTTCAGATCCTCTTTGGGGTATACTATTTCAAGGATTATATATATTTTTAAGCTTTTGCTCACTTTTTCCTTGAGCCTCTCTAAGAAATCCCTTTGCTATTTCAAGTTTCTCAATTTCTATATTTGTGTTAAGATATTCTCCTTCACCTTTTGGGGTTGCTGGCCTTTGTAGGGCCATTTCTTTAGGAAATAGGAACACTCTCTTGATGTGACCCCGTTGAACCTCTTTCTATTATCCCTTCCTCCAAACCATCTTGTATCAAGACCATTGAGTCACCCTTTCCTACCCTTTTGGTCATCTTTTTTGAGGTAGGAATTGATGACTAGTGACCTTGTCTTTGTTTATTTGGTGAGTTTGGGCATGGGTTAGCACATTTAATGGTGCTACAATGCATCCTGGTCATACAATCATTGAAGGATTGGTGAAAGTTGACGTTTCCCTGCATGCCTTGTATGGACAGATGTTAATTAGGTGGCACACTTTACACTTTACACATGTAAACACTGGAGCTTATGATAGCTTGTTTATAGAGCTTTTATTTTGTTATTGAGTAGAAGTATTTTGTGTGGGCACTCTATGAGGTCCTTGGTAATGAAAGCATTGTATTGGGGGCCCAAGTTGTTGTGTTCATGTCTCTCTCCTTCCATTAGATAGAGCTTTGAAACATGGGCACTAGTGTTGCTCCCCCTACATAACATAGAAGATGGGCATAATATATTATGGCTCCTCATAATAGTCATGGTGGTTAAGTTTGGAATCGTGCAAAAACTTACTTTCTTCCAATAGTTGTTCAATCAAAACTTGATAAATCGGGAAAATCTTTGGTAAATGTGGTTATGGTGTGGTAGGATAGGTGGTGATAAGGGTACGTCGGCTACTCTATAAATTCCTCATGTGTACCCTTCTCTTAGCAAAGGTAGTGAATGTTTGCATCTGTGACCTAGACCATTACTATGTTATGCACATTACAGATGACTTAGAAATCATGAGACATTAATGTGCAGATATGGTACTCAATTGCTAGCACAAGTGCAGTGGACCACTACACCAACTCTAGCTCTACAAGCACCACCAACCCCCTAACATGGTGATACGGGACCTAGGGGGACTACGAGGTATGATGGCATGGCTCGTAGGGGTGTCACAGGACCCTTTAATCTTCTTGAAGAGAATAATCAAAAACTCATAAAATATATCAAATATTAAAACTACTACTTGAATTAAATTAAAAAATTAAAGCATATAACAAAACATAAGGCAAGAGAAATAAAAACATCACCATCAACACCATGTTGGGTGCAATCTTCCCCCCTCTTGTGCGTGGCCTTCCCCACACAAGAGTATTTTTATTAGCTTTCTTGCAAAAATAGGCCATAGCCCCCAAAAATATACAAAGTGTGCTTTTAGAGAGCACGACACTCTTCCACAACAAAAATAGAGTGTCCCAAAAATATGGGCTAGGGTAAAGCCTTTAGGCTTTAATAAATTCAACATTATAAATGTATTTTTTCCAATGTATCAAAATGGAAAAATCAACTACTAAGGTTACAAGCTATGCTTGTAAAAATAAATATGATGCTCATAAGAAACATTCTCCTTGACATTATTTATCAATCCTCGTGATCTTCATCACCTAAAAATACAAGCCCAATTAATAATTAAATTAATCCCACAAATATTAAACAGGCACAAACCATAACCAACTCATGACTACCAGGCGTAAGTACTCCTGGAATCACCCTGCCAATACAAACCTAACTGAAATAATCATAGACGGTCCCAAGCATACGTCATATACCGCACGTATTAATATTTATAGTGGTGTCACCCACGATATTAACCTAGCCGGCATGACGCAAGAGTAACCTAGGCGTCCCCAAATTACTCAAGAGGGAAAAATAATATTCTTAAAGAGGACTTAAAATATATTCTCATTACATCCCTCTTGCTTGAGTTTGCAATTGCCCTCAATTGCAGGTTTGCTGGGTTTGAAAAGAACGAAGGATCTCAGGATAAGCTCGGAAAAATTTCTTGGGCATCCATTTTGCATCTTCTTGAGGATGGTTTTTGAATGTCAAAAGATATTTGATTAACATGGATCATAACAGTCCCCCTGTTGGGAATCAACTGTCCTCAGTTGCGCAATCAATGAGTGGATGGCTTCATGGCACCAGTGGAGGACAATTTAATTTTAGATCATCACATCTAACAATTTCTGAAAATAAAACCAAACAAGTGAACGTATGTGAAATGTATCTAAGTGTCCCATTCCACAGTGGTACCTTCCACATACAAACACTCGCTGGTGAAAGATAGAAGACATAGATACGTCTGGTGTAGCCATGTGGTGAAACCATTCTAATGTCCCATACCATAGATTAATTCCACACGACACTACCTTAAGAACAGAAGTTTGAGACGGAGTAGCTAATTCCTTCTGAAACTTTCATTCTGACATAACTTTTCTCTATCCTCAAAATTAGACTACAAGTCTTATTCCAAAAATGAATTAGGTCAAAATGGAAATTCTTATCAACTTAAGATTGAAAAATAATCACTTACATTACTGTCAATAACTTGATGAATTCTGGGGATTTGTTCTTGATCTTATTCTTGTAATTGTCTAACTAAATTCTCGGGATTTGTTTTTGATCTTAATCTTGATGAATTCTTGAGATTTGTTTTTGATCTTAATCTTAATCTTGTAATTGTCTAACTAAATTCAAAAATTATAATCATTGAATAGGTTTATAATTCTTGAATTTGTGAATCTTACTTGTAAACAATGAAATCTAAAGGAGATCTTGATCTTAAGCTTAATCTTAAACTTGAAATCAGAACTTGAAGAAAGATGGACATCTTGTGCCCTAGTTGATAGCAAGAACTTGATATACTAGTAATGAATCTTGGCTTAGATTAAAAATACTTGAATGGATGAAAATTGAGAGATTAGTCTTTAATTAATCATAATTGCAATTCTTGAATAAATCTTGTTCTTAAGGGGTTTAAATCTTGTGGTTGAATATATCTTTGACTTAGAGCAATTCTTGGTCTAGAAAGAATCTTGTACTTGGATAGATCTTAAATTAGAACACTTGAAAATTTAGACAAAACTTTACTTGAATTGGTATAAACTTCGTAATTGTGATTGGTATACAACTTAAGCTTGGTTTCTAGTCACTTGAGAGCTATTTCTTTACTTTTCTCATCATCACTAAATTCGATGGTGAAGCAATTGATAACTTGAATCAAAGACTGGAGAAACTTGCTCGGTTCTTGAATCTTCAAATTGGCCTTAATCTTCTATGAAATGTCTAGCAATCATTTTTACTTGAATTTGGGCAACTAGATCTTGAAGATAACTTTTGCTAATCTTGTCTCGATCTTTCTAGTTAGGTCATGGTATCTAAAATTCTTTTCAGGAGCTAAAGTTTTCTAACTAGGTCTAGAAGGAAAGAATATTCAGAAAATAGATACAAAAGCAAACAAGAAATTGTATACAATAAATACTTTTTTTTAACACATACCTCCACCTTTGGTTAATGTGTCGAGTGCGTTAACCTCTTTGGTGTCAAGCATGTCATTTGGTGCAATTTGGTTCTTCTTTTTAGTTGGGCAAGATTTAGCATAATGTCCCATCATCTTACACCTAAAACACTTGACAATAGATAGCTTGGATACGATGTCATTGGTCGGGCTATGCATGTCAGATGCTTCCATAGTTTTAACTTTCTTCTTAATATATTTGTTCATTCTAGACAGATGTCGGGCTATAATAGTAGCATATCAACCTAGTTCCTCTTTGTCCAAATCTTCCACCTCCTCTTCTATAAGGTCTATTGTTTTGAGGTCTAATGGCAACTTGATTGACGGGGCTAGGACCTATTTTTGCTATCATTGTTTCCTTTCCACCACTCTTAGATTCCTATTCAAGTGTTATAAAAGCATGTGTCAATGGTGTGGTTTCTCTTATTATTGTTATAGATAGCACATGGCTATTATGTGGGTTTCATCTGACACTCTTCTTTTGTATGACCCTGGTTGTTACAGTTCATGCACCAGATGTCCGGTCTTAGCCCAGATCCTACATGTTCTTCTCGGTAAGCTTGGCTAGGGTGGCCTTAAAATCTTCTTGAACATCTGTTGTCTGCTTCCTGTCTTTCTTCTTCTGGGGCTTCCACTCTTTGGCATCCAAATCTTGACTCGAGTCTGATTCCGAGGTATCTTCACTAGTATTTGAGTCAAAAGCCTCTTCCTCCTTCTTTTTCCTTTTGTCCTCTCCCTTCTTTTCCTTTTTGGGGTCTTTGTGTATATCAATCCCATAGGTCAACCAAATAATGGGGTGTAACTCGTTATTGTTGCTACCTTATATGATGTTTGATAATCCCATAAAGTTGATGTAAGCTTATGCCCCCAATCCGTTCTACTTGCCTGAATGATTTTTGTTAGAATGCCACATAAGATCTTATTTGGGCTCTCTGCTTAGCCATTTATCTATGGATAGTAAGGTGAAGACATTCTATGCACTATCATAAAGCCTTTCATGAGGTGAAGACATTCAGTGCACTATCATAAAGCCTTTCATGAGGTGAAGACAAATGTGAACTATCATAAAGCCTTTCACATAAGGTGATCAATCACCTTATGTGAAAGTGATCAGTGAACTATCATAAAGACTTTCATGAAGTGAAGACATTTAGTGAACTATCATAAAGCCTTTCACATAAGGTGATCAATCACCTTATGTGAAAGTGATCAGTGAACTATCATAAAGACTTTCATGAGGTGAAGACATTCAGTGAACTATCATAAAGCCTTTCACATAAGGTGATCAATCACCTCATTGTTGACAAAGTGTGACAATCACTTATAATATCTTAAGGGCATCTAAATCTAGAAATGACCTACTTGTATAGAAATTTAGAAGTGGTACAAGCACTAACCTTCCTAGTAGCCCTAGCTTCTACCCACTTTATGAAGTAATATATGGCTACTATGATGTAGGAGGGCTTGGGTTCTTTGTGAGAGGTAAGACTTATTAGTCCTAGAAAATCAATTCCCCATTTTTTAAAGGGTCATTAGACTATTACTAGGATGAGGGGCATTATGCCTTCATGTGGTACAACGAATCATTGTCAATCATTACAACCTTTAACAAATTCAGCCACATCTCCAAAAAACATTGGCCACCATAATCTTTCTTTTAGAGAACTTTCCATGATGTTAATTCCCCAATAGTGTCCTTCAACAATCCTAGAGTTTGCTTTCTCCAATACTTCCATAAATTCATCTTCTTGCACATATCTCTGTAAAACATCATCCCTACCTAGCTTATCAGCCTTATCCTTATTCAATGGTCGATCTTGCAGAAAACCATAAGCAAGGTATTGAGAGATTTCATCACTCCACTTAGGCACTATGTCAATCTTAAATAAGCACTCATCAAGGAGATTGCTTGCCATTAGGAATCCATGACATATAATCAGCTAGAACATGTTATGTTCCTTTTCTTACAGTGATCTTGAAGTCAAAATCTAAGAGTAGGGCAACCATCTTGCAATCCTTCCTGTAGTGTAGGGCTTATTAACAAGATATAACAAGGCGTAGTGATCCACAACAAAGTTGTTGGTGAAAAGATAGTATCTATACTTTTTCATAGCATAAACCATGGCCAAACCCTTCTGTGCTCTGGTGGTGTAATTTATTTTTGTCTCATTGAGCTACCTAACCTACCTAAAGTAAGTAGGGTAGTCTAGTTTACTAGTACAAACCCAATAAGTAGGGTAGTCTAGTTTAAACTTCCTTGGTTATACTAGTACAAACCCAATAACAAAGTTTGATGCATCAACATACACATGGAAGATTATGTCCCAATTAGAGGGTCTTAAGATTGGTGCACTTGATACTACCCTACCTAAAGTAAGTAGGGTAGTTTAGTTTAAACTTCCTTGGTTATACTAGTAAAAACCCAATAACAAAGTTTGATGCATCAACATAAACATGGAAGATTATGTCCCAATTAATGGGTCTTAAGATTAGTGCACTTGATAGGACCTTCTTAAGTTCATCATATGCTAATGACAGTCCTCAGTCCATTCAAGTAAGGTAGTCTAGTTTATGCTCCCTTGGTTATACTAGTACACACACAATGGCAAAGTTTGATGCATCAATATGCACATGGAAGATTATGTCCCAATTAGGGGGTATTAAGATTGGTGCACTTGCTAGGGCCTTCTTAAGTTCATCATATGCTTAATGACATTCCTTGGTCCATTCACTAGCCATGCAATATTTGCTTAGAATAGTATGAAACCTTTTGTAGCACTCGACGTGTACCATAAACCTTCATACTCCCTTAAAATTTATGGGTGGAGTTAGTTCTAGAATTAACTTAACTTTAGCTTCATCCATGGAGATACCATTTTTAGACACAATGTGTCCTTGTATAACACATGCTTGACCCAAAATTGGCATTTCAATTCAAGGATATTCGATACAATCGACACCTTAGAAATGCCTTTTTCAAGCAAGCTAGGTGGTCTCTCCACTTGGAGTATAACACATGCTTGACCCAAAATTGGCATTTAAATTCAAGGATATTCACAATACAATCGCCACCTTAGAAATACCTTTTTCAAGCAAGCTCTAGGTGGTTTATGCACACTCAGAGCTTTCCATTTTTCTTGGACAAAATGACAATTATTCGTGATACTACCTACCACTTTTTTTGGGGTTGGGTTCGTCTCGTGTGCCTTATCAAAGGTAGTAATCTTTTCTAGCTCATCACCCTAGTTTTCTAAAACTTTGTCGTGCACTTATATAACCTCGACATATCTTAGCCATTGTGCATCTGCTCACACTGACTTTGTAACATGTTGTGTCTAGCTTGGTAGTGCTTTCGCCTTAACCATCTTCTAACATGCTTCCCTCTTAGCGATGATTTGCTACTAGAGTTTGTTTGTTAACTTGGTTTCCATCGTTTCAGCAACAGTCCCAACTTTCGTCATCATGACAGAAGTTATGTATAATTGCATTCAAATCCATGTACTTGGTTCCCCGACTAGCAAATACATTCATTGTTGACAATACATACATCCGTTTTTTGTTAGAATCTAGAGGTGGGAGCGATGTATACATCAAGTCGTCCTCCTCAATCTTGTTTGGGACAATCTTTGGTTCGCACACCTATATTGACATAGCAGTGCGATTAGTTGGTGATGGACTCATTTCCAAAGAGGTTACCATCCATAGGGTGAGTCTTGCAAGATTGTAAATCCACCTTTAGGACTTGGGCATCTTTTCATAAATAGATTTGATCTAAGGCCCAATTATGCACAGATCTAGCCCCTCTTATGAAAGGTCTGCCCAGTATGATATTGTAAGAATTTAGTTGGCACAAGAAGTTCATCACTACAAATGTGTGATGATAGGATGAAAAGATTTTTCGTTTAGTTTGCTGCAAAACTCCCATGGGTCTTAATGATGTTCCATTAGCCATTTTTACGCGATAAGATTCATCCGTTTTAGAGATGGTTTTCCCCATTTTTTTTCAACATTTCTTGGTGATAGTAGAATGAAAATATTTTTAGTTTAGTTCACTGCAAAACTTTCATGGGTCTTGCAAATGTTCTATTAGTCATTTTTATGATAAAGTTCATCGATTTTAGAGCTGGGTTTTCCCATTTTTTCTAGCATTTCTTAGTGGCAACGCTCACTCTTGCTCCACCATCTCGGATTACAATTGCTTGTTGATACCCGTTTTGGTGGTAGATAGGAATGCTTACATTCGTGTCATCATTTTTGTAGTAATGTCCCAACTATTTCATTGGAATTTGTATGAATTTAGGAGCATTACTCTTCTCCCTCAAATGCTGTGAGGTTTTGGCTATTAGTTCATGTCCTAGTTTAACCTGTGCTCCTGAAGTTCCTTTAACCCATTATTTTACCTCCCTCCATAGAATAGGATTGTTACAAAGAAAGGGTCCAATAGGCATTTTCACCTTTGATGGGGGCAAGAATGCCATCAGACTGGCTACATCCCATGGTTCATATGCTACCTCGCTATCCCTCACTAGATGTTCAATCCCATTTTCAGATCTAGGAGTATACACCTCTCCCAATTATGTTCATGAGATCATCCTTGGACTCGTGGGGGGAGATAGGCTCTTACTCATTTCTTATTCTCAAATTGGCTCTAGAATGTCCAATTCTCTTTTCTGTCTTAAATCTTCTCTTTGGTATACTGTCTGAAGGGTTATATTTCTTTTTAACTTTTGCTCATTTTTTCCTTGGGCTAATCAATCCCTTTTGGCTGTTTTAAGTTTTCTAATTTCTTTTTCCATGTTAAGATACTCTCTCATGTCTTTTGGGGTTGTTAGTCTTTCCAAGTCCATTTATTCAGGGGCTATTTTTTAAAGACAATGTGGGGGAGAGGGAATGCTTGAGTTCCTTGTAAGAAAAAACACACACATGAGAGAGAGAGAACAAGACACAAGAGAGAGATGGATGGCTGAATTTTCTTCTATCTTCTTCTCTTCTCTACAACCATAAACTAAAGAGATAAGAGTACATACTATAAGGGAAAGTACTGTCCTACTATAAGAAAGTACTATCCTACTATAAGGAATAGTATTCTCCTACTATAATATACAATGGTCAATCCACAGTGTGAACCCGGCTATATGAGCTGGCACTTTAACTATGCTATACTCTAGTAATCTAAATATGGTTGTCCCACAACCTGTCGTCCACTAGCAGCATATCAACTATAATCTCACCAACCATGCTAGTGGTATAAGTGGGAAAGCTATCACCTAGGCATGTCATCAATGTCTGTAGTAGCACTAGTTGAGCTCAATATCTCAACACTCTCCCTTGAGCTCAACTCCACACATTGTACTCTCCAAGTAAGATCCTAAACCTATGAAGCTTCTCTGTGTCCAATGCCTTCGTGTGAAGATGCCAACCACCACCTATTCCTATGTGCTAATATATATCCCATATCTACATCACCTTTGTTAGAACCTTCTCCCATCACAAAGTGATCATGTACCACCTTAATGTGCTTTGTCCGTAGCATGGTATACTAGGTTACTGGTGTATGCTACTCATGTTGTCATAATAAATGATAACGGCCCAATCCACAAGCTCACTCCATATCACCAAATAGCTTCTAAAACAAAGCTATCTCACAAGATGCCATAGCTATGTCCCTATACCTCTATACTCGATAAAGCAAATGTCGATTATTTCTTACTACTCCAACTCACAGCAGCACTTATATAAGAAAACATAAAGCCACTGGTAGATCTCCTATTTGTGATAATACTAGCCCAATTAGCACTTGTGTACCCATGTAGTTGTATTTCTATGCGAGCGTCATAGAAAAGTCCATAATCAATTGTACACTTTATGTACCTAAGAATCTAGCCACGTCCAAGTATGGCTTCTTAGTAGGGGCCTACATAAACTCACTCACAAGTCCAACAACATAGCTCAAGTCTAGCCTAGTAATGGTCATGTAGATCAAGTTACCCACTATGAACTTATGTATAGCCATTACAACAGAATGAGGGTCTAACAAAACGAAAATAGTAGTGCTTTTATAACTAAAAGGGTACAGAGATGTCAAGCCTATTTTGCTACTAGAAACGCTACTATTTTCACTACAATGGGATCACTACTTAGTAGTGTTATTTTGTTGCTATTTTCGCATTGAGCAGTAATGAAATTGCATGGAAAAAGAAGCTGGGGCAGATTGGGGAGTCTGCACAGACTCCCCAATCTGCCCCAGATCTTTTTTTAATTGATACAGAAAGAAACTTGAAAAAGAAATTAAAACTGGGAAGAATGCAAGTGAACCAAATATATATTATATTTCTCGATTGGTTAGGCCTTTGGCCATATACAAAAAAAAACAAGGAAAAGGAGGCTAATAGGCATCCTCATCGGATTCCGATAGCTCTTCTTCGTCTTCATCTTCACTTGCTTTACCCACTTCATGCTCGTAGTCCGGATCTTCCTCTTCCTCTTCATCCTACATACATGCTCGTAGTCCGGATCTTCCTCTTCCTCTTCATCCTACATACATGCAAACAAGAGTAAGGTAAGTATAAAACAATAAAAGGCAATTATATATAGATAAGAGAAGGGCTTAGCAGCTACTTACCTCTTTAGCTTGAGTCCCCAAAATGGACTAGTTCAAGCGTACACCTTGCGTATACATCCAAGCCCACAATTGTGGATGGGGGACTCTATATCCATAATCATATCACGCCCAACAACCATCCTCTATAAAAAATAATTTAAAAAAGTTACAATTAGTTAAAGGAAACAATATAGTTAAAACAAAATGAAAGAGAGAAGGAAAATAGTAAAATAGATACTTACAAAGTGAGCAATGGAGAGAAGGAAAATAGTAAAATAGAAACTTAAAAAGTGAGAAATGAAGGAGGATTTTACCCTGGATCCAAAGTGCAATGCTCCTCACTTCCTTAGTCGTGAAGCACTAACCACCACTTGTTATTTGAAAGCACCTGAATGCTTTCTCACAAAGCTTCGTGCGTGCCTCCACTTCTCGTGCTGCGAGAAAATGCTTGGCTTCTCCATGTTGTTCTTTGCCGCTCTCTTAATGTTTTCTCTCCTATTAGAGAAAAAAAGCTTTATCCTCGTCTTCATCCAGTCCTCAGAGAAGGCGAGGTCTGCATGTGGAACATCAACCTCAGGCTTAAGCACATTAATAGCATATTGTTTTGAGAGCTCATCTTGGGCTTTCCACTTCTTAAAGGAGTTTGTGAACTCCAGGTTAGCAAGTATACGCATTCACTTTTTGATGACTTGCTTTCCTTCTACATCCATCACAAGGGTCCCATCGACATCCACATTATATGGTAGGGTTTGTGGATCAAATAGTGGGATGGATCTCCTCAGGGATGGCTTAAAATGATTGGATGAAGAACCCCCTCATTGGGGAGATGACTTGGAAGACCTAGTGCTACTTTTTCCAAAGAAAAAGCACCCTGCTCCCCCTTGCTACTATGTCTACAAGACACCCCAGACTCCCTATGATGTCATGGTGTGAAGATGAACGTGAGAGGGAGAGGGGGTGGGTCTAGTCGACATTGGCGGTGTAGGCTTATCACAACCATAGTGTGATGGGCCTACACCACTTGGACCTACGCCTATCAATGGACTGGACTGTACCCATAGAGATGACTGGCCATATGGAGTTGATTGGCCCGATGGTATGTTGTCCTATACATATAAGATTAAACGAATTGACTTAAAAAATGCATAAAGGTAAACTCTGTGTATGTGAAAAGGAATGTCAAACCATACCTGTGTCTGTGAGAATTGAGTCCATGCCTGCTACCCATATCGTTTCTTGATGATATTGAGCAGATTTGCAACATCTCGGTCCTGTGAGATAGGTCAATCGACATTGCCTATACATATAACATAAAACCAAATATATGCATAAGAGTCAATCGTTCGATGCAGAAAACATTCATAAATAGCTATGCATAAAGGCTTTATGCATAGAGCCTATGCATAGATCCTACGTATAAAGCTTAGCATAGAGCCTATGCATAGAGAGGAAGCATAGAGCTTAGCATAGAGCCTATTCATAGGCTCTATGTATAAGGGCTCTATGCGTAGGAGCCTATTCATAGGCTCTATGTATAAGGGCTCTATGTGTAGGAGCTATGCATATGTAAAAGCCTTATGCTCATGACTTATGGCTTATGGCTTATGCTTGCATAGGCTTGCATAGAGCCTATGCATAGAGCTTGCAAGCCAATGCATAGAGCTTGTAAGCCTATGCATAAGCTCACAAGCCTATAAATAGAGCTTATACATAATCTTGCAAGCCTATACGTAGAGCTTATGCATAAAGCTTGCAAGCCTATGCATAAGATTTATGCAAGCCTTTACATAAGCTTGCAAACCTATGCATAAGCTTACGTAGAGCTTATGCATAGGCTTGCCAGCTTATGCATAAAGCCTATGCATAAGCTTGCAAGCTTATGTAAAGGCTTGCGTAAAGCTTATGCATAAGGCTCACAAGCTTTATGCATAAGCTCTACGTATAGGCTTGCAAACCTATATGTAGAGCTTTATGTAAGCCTAAACTAAACCTAAACTTGGCACCCAAGGCTACAATAAAGATAGAACTTGCATAAAAAATTAAAAGAAAAAGAGGGCTTATCTCTTTTTTTGTGAAGCCAAAGGAGAGGATTAGTGCGAGACCTACAAAACATAAGATTAAATAAAGTGATTAGTAGATTAAATATAAGATTAATATAAGAGATTAGTGCAAGACCTACAAAGCCTATGCATAAAGCTCTAAGCCTATGCATAAGCTAAGCCTATACATAAAGCTTTCAAGCCTATGCATTGGCTTTATGCAAGCCTATGAATAAGCTTTATGTAAGCCTATGCATAAGCTTTATGCAAGCCTATGCATAAAGCTTACAATCCTATGCGCATAGGCTTCATGCAAAGCTTGCAAGCTTATGCATAGAGTTTTTTGCAAGCCTATGCATAAAGATTACAAACCTATGCATAAGCTTACAAAAACTAAACCTAAACCCGATACCCAAGGGTGCAATAAATGTAGAGAAAAGCATAAACGATTAAAAGAAAAAGAGGACTTACCTCTTTTTTATGAAGCTGAAGGAGAGGATTAGTGCAACACCTACAAAATATAAGATTAAACAAACCCTAAAAGAAAAAACCATGCATGCATTAAGATTTCTCAACATGCATAGAGAGCTCTATGCATGCATTGGGAGCTCTCAACATACATAGAGACCCAAAAAATTCATAAAACCCTAAAAGAATAAAACCCTAAAAATTCCTAAAAGCATAATAAAAAGGAGTGAGCTATTAGCCCAAGAAGCTAGGGTTGTGGGTTGTTTACTTGAATAAGCCTACAAAATAGCAACAAAATAAAACAAAAAGTTAGAAAGTATATTTCATTTTAACATATGAGAAAGCAAGATGAGAAGTGAAAGAGGAGAAGGGGAAGAGGAGAAAAATAAGGTGAGTTTCTTTAACCCTAACCCTAATGTAAAAATGATTAAAAGCTTGTGGTTTATGAAACCCTAACCCTAGCTTCTACATAGAAAGTCTAATAGAGAGCTTTAATGGAGAGCTTTCCATCAAAGCTCTCTATTGACACTTCTATGTAGAAGCTAGGGTTCGGGCAAGGCTAAAAGAGAGGATAAAGAGAAAGGAAAGAGAGGGGAAGGAAAAGAAAATATCACATAGAGAGCATGATTCAAGATTTCTATGAAATCTTGAGGGAAAAGAAGAAAGGAATGAAGCTTTCCATGAAAGCTTGAGAGCATAGGAGAGGGAGAGACGCACATACCTTGGGAGAGGGATGAGATTTGACGGAGGGAGAGGTGGAAGGGATGTAAAACACTTGGGTGGGAGGAAGAGTTATTGCCACTGTTATCTTGGCCATGTGCAACAAAGAGGGTAGGTAGAAAGAATCGGGCGATGATGATTTAGGTGGGAGTACCAATTTGCAGGTCGCGCTGTAAACACTGCATAGTAGTGAAACCTTGAGCCACTTTCCCCCTTGTTGCAGGTCACGCTGTAAACACTGCATAGTAGGTGGGAGTACCAATTTGCAGGTCGCGCTGTAAACACTGCATAGTAGTGAAACCTTGAGCCACTTTCCCCCTTGCAGTTCTAGATAGCACATGTCCTTTTATGCTAATAGATATTCACTTTTGGTCTAATTTTAGATGTTTGATAGTGATCAAGGGGCCGGATTTTGGTTTCAAAGCATGGTTGAGAGAAAAGATATGATGTATATGTGATCGATGCAAGGGCCAATATATACGACAACATCGTATAGCAATTGAGCATGTCCGTACATATGGGCTTCATGAGGCATTGACATAACCAAGTGTCGATGATGACATGGAGAAGAACCATAGGAGATTGTTACATAATATGCCACACCATTCAATGACATCGGGTAGATTGCAAAAGGTGGCAAGGCTTCATAGGGAAAGCATGGTTGAGAATCATATCTAACCAATGAATGAGGTGCCTCCACCATTGCCACATGAGGAGGAAGAGGATCTCATCATGGAAGACATGGTGAATGATTTCTTTGAATGAATGGCTAGAGTTTAAAGATGAGCCCCATCACTTACATCTTGGCTTGGGCATGGATGGTGTTAACCCATTTGGGTTCAAGTCCACATCATGGTTTTCTTGGCCTATTGTATTGGTGAATTACAACCTCCCTCCATGGGTGGTCATCAAGAAAGGTCATATCATGCTTGCTCTCCTTGTACTAGGAAAGTATAAGGTGGAAAACATGGATGTGTACCTTGAGCCTTTGTGATTGAAGAGCTTGAGACATTATGGTGAGGTATTAAAGTGCATGATGTCTCAAGACCAATAAATAGGCATGATATGGAGGTGAAAGGAGTTTTGCTTTGGACAATGCATGACTATCCTGGGTTCTCAGAGTGCTCAGGTACATACTTTTACTTTATAATTTTAAACTCCAAACTTGTCTTACTCTAACTCTTAATCATCTCAATTTTAAAATAGGTTTGGCAACCTTCGGACATCATGCATGTCTGATTTGTGGAATATCACTTGTTTTGAAAAGACCCTCTACACTAAAGAAGGTGGTGTATGACAAACATCATCAATTTCTCCTTCACATCCCAAATATGTGCCACATGATGTCTCACCACTTGTGATGAGAGGTACCCCAAATCCACCACCCGATGAGATGTCAAGACACTCAATCTTGTTTTGACTTCCATATTGTTGTTGTGAGTTGAAGATTAATCATCTCTTAGACCCCATGCATATCTTCAAGAATGTGGTAACAAATATTTGTAACCATTTAATTGGTAAAAGAGATACCAAAGATGCAAGGGATGACCTCCAAAACATTGGATGCCTTCAAAGTGCATGGCCTATTATAGGTGAGAGTGGTAACATGGTCCTACCAAAGGTACCATGGGTATTAACCAAAGAAGAAGCACAATAAGGTGAAAATTATGATTACCTCTTTTCGTACACCAATAGAAGTAACACTTTCATTGAAGGGTGTCTTCACACAAAGACCAAAAATAAAGGAGAGGTACAATTATATGGCCTCAAGACACATGACTGGCATAAGCTATTACAGGTACTCAAATATTCTTTAATTTACTTTCTCTTTATGGTACATGATTTGTAGGCTCATATACTAACTTCCATTTTTTATATCTGCATAGTTTATTCTTCCAATAGCTATAGTTGGTTATGGAGACAAGAAGGTGAAAGAGGGTATTTACAAAATGGGAATCTTGGTGAGGTATGAATCTTCTCTTCAATTCATTATCTAAGTTATATTTAATATTTGGTATTCTCATACAATCACAAGTTATGTATAATAAATAGTACACATGATTACTATATATGTAGGTACATATTATTAAAGGAGATAGATCCTACATCCATTGAGTTGGCTCGTCTCAATGTTATTGAGATAGTGTGTATGATGGAGGAAAATTTTCCTAGAACAATCTCACTAGCCAATTACATCTTGTGCATTTGGTTGATAAAGCTGCACTTTGTGGTGTTGTTCATGTTCAATGGATATTTTTTCTTGAAAGGTTCATGAAAACCTTAAAGGACTTTGTGAGACAAAGAGCAAGGCTAGAAGCAAACATGGCAGAGGAATGGTTAATGCAAGAGTCTCTTGTGTATATCTCAAAACATCTCTCTCGCATAAATCTTTCCATGCCACAATTGTGAAGCAAGCATGGTAGAGGGATGGTTAATGCAAGAGTCTCTTGTGTGTATCTCAAAACATCTCTCTCACATAGATCCTTCCATGCCATGATTGTGGAGCAATGAGGAGGATGACCGACTAATCACTAATGTGCCACAAGGAAAAGGAAGGCAATGAAGATTGGATGAAGCATTACGCCACCAAAAGGTGAACACATTCTGCATTCTAAATAGTCCCATCATGGGGAGAAGTGGGTTGGGAGATACAAGGATGAAATCAATAGATGAAAGGATGAGAGAAGAGCTTTTAGAAGAGCAAATAGATGCTTTCCATTCCCAAATGTGATCAATATAGAATGGCTTCGTAAGGCAATATCGATGGCATCAAAAGACTGAGAGATGATCACAAGAGAAGAGCATGAGTATGCACGAGGATGTGACCCTTAAGTATATTCTTCATCTCTATCTCATGCTTCGATTGTTACATACCTTGTTTAATGTGCTATGCTTTTGTTTAATGTTAGTACAAACTATATAATGCAATATGGTCAGAGGGAAGGCACTTTCTCACAGAGCGTGTGGATTCTAAAGGAAACACATTTGATTGTGGATTCTAAAAGAAACACATTTGATTGTGGTGTGATGGCATCTTTTGAGCAAGAAAGTCGAGCTAGTAGACATGATACCAATGTCATAGAGGAAAATCTTGAGTATTATGAAACTATTCAAGATATTCTTGAGGTTGGTTTTAGAGAATTTAGTCTATTCATCTTTAATTTCAAATGGTTCAAGGTGATATATAGAGGTGCTCAAGAAACCGTGAAGAAACATCCAAATGGGTTTTTTCAAATTGATTAGAATGATGAGAAAGATACTTTTGTACTACCTCAACACTGTCAATAGGTTAGTAATCCAACCAATCATCGGTAAATCTTGATGTAGTATAATGATAGTTTAATTCCTTTACTTTGTGATTTTAGGTTGTGTTTCACGCTGATTAAATTGATCCAAAGTATTGGTATATTATACAAGTTTACCCTCGTTTAAAACATATCTTTTAAGATTAAGATGTTGAGGCTGAATCTGTGGATGAGGTATAAGTACAACCTTAAATCCACTCATTGGAAGAAGACGATGATGAAAATGAAGAAAACAATTTAGAGGAGGCTGATCAAGAACATGAGGAACATCTATCCAAAGAAGATGATGAGTCACCTACGATCATGATAATGCTTTATTGAATAATGATAGTGATATTGATATGGAACCCCATCTTTTCATTGAGCTTCCATTAGATATAGACATTGATGAAGCAACATAAATGGATCTATTTACAATATGGGATAGATTCATGATCTTGACATTGTTTTTGTAATTACTTCCCTTCAAAAGTTTTCAACTATATATATATTTTTTCAAACGTGGTATTAAGGGTTTTGGATGGATGTTTTTTTAAAACTATATCATTTTATGTATGTATGTCACATGTATAATCGAATTTCAATCTTCAACAACTCTCTGGAATTTTAAATCTCAATATAGTAGTGATATTTCACTACTATAGTCGCTGCTCATCCAGCAGTGAAATTTTACTGCTAGGCAATGAAATAATAGTGAAATTTTACTTGTAAGATTCCTCCCCAGCCCCTTAAGATGTCCAGTTTCTCTCCCTATAATCAATCCCCTTTTTAGAATAATAATAGATCTTGTTTCTATTTGTTTTGGCCTAGAGAGAGAAAATGTGTAGAGGGAGGTAATTCAAAATTGAGATATTTTTGGATATAAAAATCCTTCTAGTGTCTAAAATGGTTTCCCTTGAAACAGAAATTCAAAAGGAACTTTCCAATGTGCAATTGGAATTAATTGAAAATAGGTAAAAAGGACCTTGGCCTAAGGGTCCAGATTTTCAGAAATTTTTGGATTATGGTCCAATTAAGGTTCCTATGGACCAATAAGATTAATCCAAATGTAGGGAGGAGATAAATTGAAGAATAAAAGAAAAATCCCCAAAAATGAGTAAATGCTCACATAAGATAAAGAGTTGACCGAGTTCAAGGTTTATTAGTTAAAAATTAAGAGATATTTGGAGGAAATGATGCATTTTGACACCTCAGTGTGGGGATCTCCCCTCATGAAGGAAGCGCCTATTTCACATGTGTGGAGGAGTTTTAAACTAAAAAATAATGAGATATTTTTATCTCTCCTCTCTCCTGTTTCAACTAGATCCAAAAAGTAAGCTAAACTGATCCAAAAATGGTCAAAAATTGACCAAACTGATCTGAAAAATTCTAGAATCAGTTTGCTTGGTTAGAGGATCACTTTTTCCTATAAATAGAAGCCTCCCCCTTTGTAAAAGGTTAATGGTGTTTATGCACTGTTACTCTACTCCTACCCAGAGCCAATTACATTGAATTTTCTTGATAATTCAATTGTTTTTGGCTTAATCCTCTCCAAAGTAATTGGTGGCCACTCTTGCTTCAAACAAGAGTAGAACCCTCAATCCCTCAAGCCAAAGGAAAGCTTACAACTCCATGTAAGCTAATTTTTTCTTACTTTTTAATTTTAAATCTATGGTTTTCTTGAATTTCTTGTTTATTTAGTTGATTAAAGTAAATTCTAATGCTATGCCTTGATGAAAAGGCCATCCCCTTCTCTTCTTTACAATTCAGCCTTTCTTTATCCTAGAATGTTTAACAAAAAGATTAATTAAACTTTTCTTATTGTTTACTCTCTTGGAAATTAAAAATTGTGTAGATTAGAGTCCTTTACATCTAATTGAGGTTAATTTAAATTGAAAATAGAATGTTAAAAATGAGAAATGGTCAGCCATACAAAGGAGGTTATGGCAAAATTTTCTAGAATTTTATGGAAAAGAAATTTTATTTTTATGTTATTCCAAAAGAGTAATTCTTACCGTTTGTGCATTCTAAAAGAAATATTCTAATTTACTCCATGTACATATTCACCTATGAATATGCATGGATATCACTGATATTAATTATTAAATTTAATTTCTATGCATAGAAAGATGTATAATGGAAAATTTTATTATAAAAGTGTTGTTTTCATTGAATTTAATTTGCATAATGGAAATATTTTTATTATAAAAGGGTTGTTTTCATTGAATTTAATTTCTATGCATAGAAAGGTGCATAGTGGAAATTTTTATTATAAAAGTGTTGTTTTCATTGAATTTAATTTCTATGCATAGAAAGATGCATAATGGAAATATTTTTATTATAAAAGTGTTGCTTTCATTCAATTTAATTTCTATGCATAGAAAGGTGCATAATGGAAATTTTTATTATAAAAGTGTTGTTTTCATTGAATTTAATTTCTATGCATAGAAAGATGCATAATGGAAATATTTTTATTATAAAAGTGTTGTTTTCATTCAATTTAATTTCTATACATAGAAAGGTGCATAATGGAATTTTTTTTATTATAAAAGTGTTGTTTTCATTGAATTTAAATTCTATGCATAGAAAGATGCATAATGGAAATATTTTTATTATAAAAGTGTTGTTTTCATTGAATTTAATTTCTATGCATAGAAAGGTGCATAGTGGAAATTTTTATTATAAAAGTGTTGTTTTCATTGAATTTAAATTCTATGCATAATGGAAATATTTTTATTATATATCTTCCTTTTCCTTCCCTTTATATGATACATACGTACATATGTCTCCTCAATGTGCTTGACCATGGACTAACATTGGATCCACTACTACTACTATTTGATTGCTACTCTATATGTGGGGCAACATTATTCCTTCTTACATTTTCATCTTTTGTTACCTTCATTGGTGCATACCAACTACTCACATCTCATCAAAGATAACATCTTTGCTTACTCACATCTCACGATAGTGGTAGGGTTATAATATTATAACCTTTTTGCTCTAATGCATGACCAATGAAAATACATTTCTCTATCTTTGGATGCAAATTTTGTTCTCACTTCATGGGAACATGTATATATGTGATACACCCAAACACTTTCAAGTGAGACACATCTCATTTTAACATGTAAGCTTTTGTTCAGACACATCATACAATGAACATCTATAGAGAATTGACTAATGAAGATGCATTTCTCTATCTTTGGATCCAAAATTTTGTTCTCACTTCATCGGGAACATGTATATATGTGATACACCCAAACACTTTCGAGTGAGACACATCTCGTTTTATACATGTAAGCTTCTGTTTAGGCATCATACCATGAACATCTACAGTGGGGGTCCTATTCATAATGTAAACAGCTACAGTGGGGGTCCTATTCATAATGTAAACAGCTACAGTGGGGGTCTTGTTTGCAGCAGCATGTATTACTGATTTTGCCCAAAAATAATATGACATATTCTTTTCAGACATCAAGACACATGCCACTTCTATAATGTGCCTATTTTTCCTTGTAACACCATTCTACTACAGATGTACCTACACGTAAACTATCTCTTGATTCCCTACTTTCTTAAGAAATCACTGAACAAATTGGAGAAATACACTCCCCCACTATTTGATCTTAGGCATTTTATTTGCATGCCTTTTTCCTTCTCGACTAAGGCTTTAACTCTTTGAAAGTGAGAAAACACTCTTCATAAAATAAACCCAACCTTTCCTAGGGTGATCAATCAATTAATGTAACATAATACCTCTACAACTTATAATTAATGCAGTCTTGGTCGTTCCCCATACATCCAAATGCATAACATCCAATAGCCTTATCCAACAAAAACGAAGCTCATCATAATGTTTGGAACATAAAGTACATCTGCCAAGTACTTCATTTTGCTATCCTGCATAGATAATTACACTTTACTAACATGCTCAATGGGGTGCATAGTATCATCACCTATTTGTATATGACCTGGTTTTTTCATATTTTGCATGTCTCTCTCTTAACTACTCACCCATGATTGGTCATGTGGTTAGAGATGCCGGAATCCACATACCAAATATCTCCTGATCTTGACACATCTCCTGTGGTGGACCTAAGCATGTATTGTATCACAAATAATTACTCCCTTTTATCATCACCCTGTTTACTTCTATCATCACCCTGTGTACTTCTATCATCACCCTGCTCACTTTTATCATCACCCTGTTTACTTCTATCATCACCTTGTTTACTTGTTGATGATGCATAGTTAACTTGCTGTGCAACTTTCCACTTTTGACATAACTAATTAAGAGGAGGCTTTTTGTAGGATTGGTGGAAGTTGTCGCTTCCCTGCTTGGTTTGGTGGTGGTAAGAGTATGTCGGGTACCCTATAAATTCCCCACGTGTGTCCTTGTCATCCTGGCGGCGCAGGTGTAGGTTCAACGGTACCATTTTAGGAGATTGGTGTTGCTGTTAGAGCTAGGGTTTCTTTAGTTATGCCGACACTTGTGCTAGTGGTGGTGGTGGCTGAGCACCATACCTGCACATAGATGTCTCATGATTTCTAAAGCATTTGCAATGTGTGCAATAGAGTAATGCTCTAGGTCGCAAATGTGAGCATTCATTGCTTGTATAATTCTATCTACATATTGAACACCAGACTAACTCCCCACGTGTGTCCTTGTCGTCCTGGCGCAGGTGTAGGTTCAACGGTACCATTTTAGGAGATTGGTGTTGCTGTTAGAGCTAGGATTTCTTTAGTTATGCCGACACTTATGCTAATGGTGGTGGTGGCTGAGCACCATACCTGCACATAGATGTCTCATGATTAGAATAATGCTCTAGGTCGCAAATGTGAGCATTCATTGCTTGTATAATTCTATCTACATATTGAACACCAGACTAACTCCCTCCTTGGATAAATGTATGCATTTCTAGGAGGTTTCTTTACCTCTTTTAGCTTGACCTTTTCAAGAATTACTAATGTTAGTTCATTGGTGGTCATATTTAATGGTGCTACAATATATCTTTATTGTACACTAATCAAGAGGAGGTTTGTTGTAGGATTGGTGGAAGTTGTCACTTCCTTTCTTGTTTTGGTGGTAAGGGTATGTCGGGTACCCTATAAATTCCCCACGTGTATCCTTGTCCTGGCATAGGTGTGTAGGTTCACAACATTACCATTTTAGGAGGTTGGTGTTGTTGTTTTACAGTTGGGGTTGTTCTAGTTATACTCATGGATGTCTCATGATTTCTAAGGCATCTGTAATGTGTGTAATAGAGCAATGGTCTAGGTTGTAAATGTGAGCATTCACTGCTTTTATAATTCTATCTACATATGGAACACTAGAATAACTCCCCCTTGGGAAAATGTGTGTATTTCTAGGAGGTTTCCTTACCTCTTTCAGCTTGAACATTTTAAGAATTACCGATGTTAGTTCATCAACAATCATAGTTTTTACCTGTATGTCCCTAGTGTTTGAGTGATGACTTGACACTCGCGATGACACAACCAAAGATGGAGTATGGGGTAATTCTAACATGTTATCCTTAAATTCTATGGCTAATTTACAACTTGCATCCAATGTGATAGGTTTGACACTTAGAGTAGATAATCATGCATTCTAGGGTCCCATACTCCATTACAGAAGCATGACAATAGCTATGTATCAGTGAGCCTTTCCTGAAGCTTATACCAAGAATTCATATGCTTAAGAAGAGAGACATAAACCCTCATTGACTCATGCTCTTGCTGCTTGATGTTGTAGAGTTGTGCCCTCCCCTTGTCTCACTGCTTCTAGTAAAGCTTGGTATAAAGACATAATTAAGCTGAGTGAAATTGACTTTATCTTTTGGCTATTGATGTCTCCACATGTTTCACAAATGGACTCAAAGATCTCCAAATGTTGGGTGGGATTCCCATCTCCATTGAAGCTATATCACATAGTTTAGCTATGTGATATAGCTTCATGGGATTTTGCCTTGGGACATGAGCTTGAGCAATACAAAATTCTCTTGCCACCTCTCCTAACTATTTTAGTTGTCATTAAGATCAAGACTGGCTCATAGGATAGTTTAGTGAAATGTATATTCCCTCTCTCTTTCCCTCTCCCTTCCTAGATTGTTCTCTTGTGATATTCCTCTCTACTTGAGGTTGTGGGAAAGGATGGGATTTTCGCATTCAGTTCATCTATCCTTTGAGAAAATATGTCTTACCCTTGCAATAACATTGTTTGCATGTAAGCAAGCAACTCATGATTGGTTATAATTTTGTTAATGTCCTCCTTAATATATAGTTATTCTTTGGGTTCTTCCCTTTTTTTGAGATGGGTTCTCCATAAGGGTTAGCTGTCACCCACTCACCTTTGGTTCCTTCTAGATTGGCTCTAGGGAGCATTCCCTCTGCCAACGCTTGCACTAGGGCTTGGGCTTGTGCCACAGCCTTCGATCTTTACTTATTTGCAGCATCAATTCTAGAATTGGCCCTCTTTCTTGATGTCTTTGTTCTGCTAGGGCTCTTTCAGCATCTAATTCTTATTTCCATTGGTTAAAAATTTGTAATTGTTTTTGAGTCTTTTTGATGTTAATTTCTATTTTTGTCTCTTCACTTATAGGAAAATTGGTTTCTACCATTCTAGTGATACTCCCTATATCCCTTTGAGTCTGTAAGAGATTGGCTCTTGTCAAGAATAACTAAAGGTTTCCCTTGAAACAAAGGTCTATAGAGGATGTACATTGCTTACGCTACTCCTAAACCTCCCCCACACCCTATCACATAATAAACCAAATTAAGAAATTAGAATTAATAGATTGATAGTAAACTTACTAAACTTGGATAGAGCATTTATAAAATTGAACTATAGCTTGTTGAAGTCTCTTCAAGTAAAAAAAATGTTATTGAACTCATGATACTCACAGCTTGTGTGCTATTTGATTTTGCCTTTTGTGACTATTGTTCCTTTCACATGAAAATATTCACCAATAAATCATATGTATTATTACACCTCTTAGCAAGATTAACCCTGTAAGGGGCTGGAAAAAGAAGTTTTTTAATGCCATGTTTGAAAAGGGCATCCTTGACAATTGAAAAAAGTGCCTCATATCCCTTGACTTATCCCAATTGCATGACATGCATTTGAATATCAGTAGCGCTCCTCCATCACTTCTTCCTCTACCCGGGATCTCGTATAATGGTCTTTTTTGGTGAAGAAAACTTACATGAGCTACATCCACTATGATAGCTTGGTTCTTCCTTTGCCTGGGATCTCGTATAATGGTCTTTTTTGGTGAAGAAAACTTACATGAGCTACATCCACTATGATAGCTTGGTTCTTCCTCTGCCTGGGATCTTGTATAATGGTCTTTTTTGGTTGAGAAAACTTACATAAGCTACATCCACCAATAAGAATTGCCTAACATCTCATAGAATAATTAGACTTAAAAACTTGAATATGTTAAATTTGTAATAAAAAAATCATAGAGTAATTATTATAATAATTAGATTTAAACTTAATTGATTGCGATGGTGGCGGGGTCTACTAATGTAGAAAGCAGTTAGGGAAGTTATTGTAGTGTAGGAGTAGTAAAGTACAAAAATGATTATCATTACAATTGTAAAGGTAGATAAAAAGATATATAAGGAATATAAAATTGGAATTTACTATTGTATATAGTGAGGGAGTTCATTTTTGAAAAAAAATTAGAAATTTGAGATTTTTTTAAAAAAGTCAAATTTTAGGGTTTAGGGTTACTCACACAAGTGAGTTGGTTTGATAGGGATGGTGGGGGATTTTGATGTGGAAAGGAGTTATGGAAGTTATTATAGTGTAAGAGTGAAGTAGGAAAGTGTAGGGTCTAAGAGGTGGTGGACTAGGAAATTGTAGGGCCTAATAGGTGGTGGAGTAGAAATGTGTAGGGGCTAATAATAAGTGGTGGAGTGTGTTAGAAAACATAGATCTAGGCTAGGCTATGAAGGATAAAAACTAACTAATCTCCTAGTTATGTGATTAAGAGAACTAGAAGGCTTGATAAATGATGTTGTAGATAGACAAGTTTTTACCACAACGAGATTTGATGATGAAGACTTCTCGATGACTTTGTTGCCAATGTTGGTGATGAATCCCTTAATAAAGCCCACATCACATGAAAACAATTAAAAATGATAGACACATGTGAACTACCCCTTGTTGAAGACTATTTACACCTTTTTAAAAAAAATACTAAGGGTTGCAACCCTTAGGGTTTGTAAAAGATTTTTTTTCCTTCACGATGATGATTGCCTCCGTTTTGGCTAACTCACGTTGCTTATCTTGAAGCTTCTTCTTCTCATAGAGTGTTACTACCTCAGTCCTAACTACTATAGCCGGGCATTACTGATCTTGCTACCTCAGGTACCCCTAGAGTCCTGCTATGTTATAATGACATGCAACTGGAAAAATTCACAGACCAATGCTTTTTTTGGGGTGTGTTCTCCACCCACGTAGAGAGAGCATTAGATTGCTCTCGTTTTGTCTATTGAATGGCCTAGAGGAGACAGCTACCTATTGGTCATGTGCTAGTGATGGAGGTCCTTCTTTTGCTCTTCCCTCTCCATGATTCTCCTCTACTTGCGTGCTGTTCCCCAACAAGTGCACCTATACTTATGCCTTCCTACTCTTCTTCTCACCACCCTCCTTGGACCTACAAGCTTCTTGCCCACCTTGGTGGCTTTTTTAATGTGTGGATAGTTGAGTATTACTTATAATTTTGTTATTCTACTAGTAGACAACAAACTTCACATGGTTACCTATTGTGCTAGGCTTGCAAAAGGTGAACTACTCACCCCAAAGCTTTTTTCTCTTCTTCTTATCTTTTGCCTTGCAATAGTATCTCACACAATAAGCTAGATATGTATTCTTGATTTTCTCACAAGCATTCTCTCTCAATCCCTAAGCAAAGCACTCCCTAAACTATCATAAACTAAACTAGATCCACCACATCCTAGCCACACCATGGGTTTAATACCATGTAGGAAAACATAGATCTAAGGCTATGGAGGATCAAGACACACTAATCATCTTGTATTAGAATTGATCGAAGTACATCCTTTTATAGCTCTCATAGAGCTTAATCCCACAAGATATGTGCACCCTTGTGCCATCCATGTGCCCCTAAATGCTCACACTTCATGCGCCTCCTTGTGCTTTCCATGTGTTACCTTTTTGATCATTGACTTCACCTTTTACAAGTGACTAGACAAATAAACCTTTGATATAGTACCCTTATTCTTTCTTCTTCCTTTCTAATGTGCGTACTCTCCCTAAGCTTGCTCTACACTTGTTGCTTCCTCTACATTGCTATTTCAATAGAGTGGGAATGTGTAGGGCTAATAAGTGAGTGGGAATATGTAGGGGCTAAAAAGTGAAAGAATATAACAGTCTACTACATGGGTCCAAGTTTAGCTTTTTAATATTTTTTTCTTTATTCACTATTGTTTTCAAGCACTCTTGTAAGGCATCTTCATCCGAAGTCTAGCCTCCATCCAGAGCCTATCTAGATCACCAATAAAAGCTCCTTACTTGGAGCACATGGGTGGGCAGGCAGCCATCAATTTGTGATCAAAGATTGCAAACATTAATATAGTTTACTCTCTACTTCTTTTGGCAATTTAGTGCTTTGTGTTGTGAAGATCTTTCTTCCGATATTGTGTTCTCTTACAGGACGTTGGGTCCAATAGTTATCTGTGAGAGCAACATCTTCAAGCAAGGTGTTCTATGTGCCACCCAACCAAGTTTTTTGAGTTACAGTAGCATTTGGAGAGTCTTGGATGCATCGCATGTCCACTTTATTATAGATGCAAAGGAGGGCCATTAAGACATAAAATTTAATTCAATTTTAACAAAAATGGAAGTACGAGACACATGTATAGTCAATCAAGTGACTGTCACATGCCATTATTTTTTGGACCAAATCGGGAAAACTACCCCCATCAAAAAGAAAAAAAAGCTTATTTATCGTGAGGAAGTATATAGTACACCATAATGCAAAACTTATTTAAAAAGAGAGCCAAAATATACAAATGAGCAATTTTATCGAAATATAGGTGCGAAATCCATGTATCCACTAAACAAAATCCATGTATCCACTAAACAAAGGAATGAGATTTTGCTTGTATACATAAGAAGAGTCCTCTCCCTCCTTGCCTTCTCCTCTCCAAAAAGCTTTAATGAGTTTATTTTCATAGTTGTGAATGGAGAATGCTATAGAACATGCAAGCCAGGGAAAAAATAGTGGCTATTTTGACCCCAACAACTATTTTACAAGGTCTTCCAAAAAGTGATGACTATTTTACAAGGAAAATTTATGGTAAATGTTTTTTAAAATAGCCCATAATCACTATTTTTGAATGGGTTATGAAGGTAAAATCACAAAAAATACACTATAAGTCAACACATACTAAGATTAGCCCAAGATTTCTATATATTCATATATATAGGAAAACTATATTCATCAACCCATCCATATTTATACCATGATAGAAGGCTCTTGTCTTCTTCCTTGAATGCAAGGCATATATATGTTTTGAAGTCTTTAAAGATCTTGTACATTTTTTTTCTTTTAAGTAAAGTTTTATAAATATCCAAAAAGCTTCAGTGGATTTATTTTCATAGTTATGAATGGAGAATGCTATAGAACATGCAAGCTAGGGAAAAAATAGTGGCTATTTTGACCCTAACAACTATTTTGCAAGGTCTTCCAAAAAGTGATGACTATTTTACAAGGAAAATTTACGGCAAATGTTTTTTAAAATAGCCCATAATCACTATTTTTGAATGGGTTATGAAGGTAAAATCACCAAAAATACACTATAAGTCAACACATACTAAGAGGAGATTTTTGGAATTGGGGATTCTAACCACACTTAGAATGTCCAAGATGTTTTATTATTAATTTTATTCGATTCCTATTGCAAAACTTATGAACTTTTCATTTTAAGCCCCTTGTGGAAAAACTCATTTTTTGACAGGGGATTGGCCTCTTGCCAATAGTTAAAAGTTGATGAATTGTGGCACCTAGCCCACACAAATTTTAAAATAAAATCTTAAGTTTTCCCAAAAGAGTCTCACTATATAAACCATGTCGAATCATTAGGGAAAGTTTGGACTCAAAAAGGACACTATAAGAAATGACTCGATGATAAACAAAGGTTGCCAAACTAGTCTATATAATATAGTGCCCAAGGTTGACATGGATGTAGGCTTGGCCACGCCGCCAACCCATGACTTGGTCCAAAATGACCAATTGACTATATCATTCAACTGGGACTATATTAGACTACAACCAAATCTCATAGGGACTTTGTGTAGCTCCCATGTCTATCTGAAACTGTCTCGACCCTTAAATGGGCACTAGGATTGAAAATTAGGACAAAGTTGGCCTAATTACAGCTTCTATCCCATTGAGAATTTGAGACCTTTGCAAAATGTTGAGAGAATCATCGAATTGAAGACCTTACTTAATGGCTCTCCTTTGCATTTATAATAAAGTGGACATGTGATGCATCCAAGGCTCTCCAAATGCTACTGTAACTTTAAAAACTTGCTTGGGTGTGGCACATAGAGCACCTTGCTTGAAGATGTTGCTCAAACATAACTATTGGACCCAATATCTTATAAGAAAACATAATATCAGAAGTAGGATCTTCACAGCTTAAAGCACTAAATTGCCAAAGAAGTAGAGAGTAAATGATAATATTGTTTACCAAATTTGATTACAAATTGATGGTTGTCCACCCACCCATATGCTCTAGGTAAGGAGCTTTGATAATGATCTAGATGTACTCTAGAATGGAGGGTGTCTTGCTTACAAGAGTGCTTGAACACAATGAACTCGATGATAAAAGAAAGGCTACCAAACTAGTCTATATAATATAGTGCCCAAGGTTGGCATAGATGTAGGTTGGCCACGTAGACCAACCCATGACTTGGTCCAAAATGCCCAAGTGACCATATCATATGACTCAGACTGTATTAGATTACAACCAAATCTCATAGGAACTTTATACAACTCCCACAACCATATGAAACTCTCTCCACCCTTAAATGGACCTTGGGACTTAAAATTAAGGCAAAGCCCCATTGAGAAATTTGTGGCCTTTGCCAAATGTTGAGAGAATCATCAAATTGAAGACCATGCACTGATAAATGTTTGGAGTTTTTCCACAAGAAAGCCTTATGTATCAAATTGACCATTCTATATCAACAAAAATTTGAGGATTCTTCATTACAACATCTAAATCAAGCATTAATGGGGGTACTCTGCCTTGGCCCTTGAGCCTGAAATGATCGCCCAAGTGTCAACCACTCGGTAATGGCATCGCCAAAAGAAGATCTTCATCGATATTGCACTAGTGTGAGTATTATGATAATACTTCTAGTTATGTATGAGTCAAGGGTTCTCTACTCAGGATGTTCCCCAAAAGTTGAATATTACATCAAAAGAAGATCTTCATTGACATTGCACTAGTGTGAGGAGTTTTTCAATCTTCTAAAATCATCTATGAGTTAAGGGTTCTCTACTTGCATTAAAAGAAGATCTTCATCCACATTGCACTAGTGTGAGGAGTTTTTCAAACTTCTAAAATCATCTTCTAGTATGTATGAGTCAAGGGTTCTCTGTGCTCAGGATGTCCCCCAAAATTTGAATATTCTATAGTCATGGGTTCTTGGCCCGAGAAGTCTCCCAAAATATGAATATTTTGAATGTCTTTTTGTAAGCCTTGTTTCTCTAAAAGGCTTGGCTCATTTTTATCTTACTTTCCCCACTTACAGCCATGGGTGTTGCATATGAATAGACTCATGTAGGCATTATGTATGGTCAAGCTCTTGTATATCAGGCGTGACATGAGAGTTTAAGGTGTTGGCATCATTGTGTTCTTTTGTATCACATGATTGTAGTCATGATTGCAATTTAGAGCCCAAATAATCATTCTAAAGGTCTCTTTCTTAGATGACACTCCTTCACTTTGAAGGGGGGTTTGTTAGATATTTCGGAGTCTAGTAAGTGTCCAATGGTGTGTGAACACTTTAGGTGTAAACACCCTCTTATTAAGAGAACATAAGACAGGGCCTTAACATTGTACATGGTGGGAGTATTATTACAATACAATCATTCTTGTGATTTGCGATAACTCACTCTCTCTCTCTCTCTCTCTCTCTCTCTGTCTCTCTCTGTCTCTGTAAGCACCCTCTTATTAAGAGAACATAAGATAGGGCTTTGGTGGAAGTATTATCATAATACAATCATTCTTGTGATGCTCTCTCTCTCTCTCTTTTCCACCCATCCATATCCATGCACCAACTCACCATGGATTGATCTCTCCATCTCTCTCCTTCCACATGGTTAAAACCATGTTCGCTACATGGTATCAGAACAAGGGTGAACCTTACATCACTGCCATCTATGATGTACTGTCAACCTACGTTTTTTCCTCCATTCAACCTTGCATTCTATGATGCATTTTCTCTGCTGCCCCACCATCAAACCTATGCATTGACTTACCCGTGTCTGCCACAAAGCTGAGAAAGCAGCAACAATAATGCGAACAGTAGTCGTTATCTCCTGTGGTCTTTCGAACACTCCACGGTTACGACAGGCCCGGCTTCTACAGGCAACAGGGCTATAACTTATCGTATGTCCTTCGAGCACAGCTCAATTGAACATCGAGACCAAGAGAGCTATGGCTTCCTCTCTCTCTCACCTGATTTTTGTGCTTTTCTTCATTGCAGGAGTGTGTTGTAGCCGTTCTGCATCCATCTCTCAAGGCTACAAGCTGGTGTCGATCGCTCACCATGGCACCTCCCTGGACGCCACCCTGCAAGCAATCGAGCCCTCTGCATCCAACTATGGCCCTGACATTCCCTTCCTACAGCTGCAAGCAAGGTAAATAGCCTTCTGCTTGCTTTTTCTGTTGCTCTGTACGACCAGTTTGATCTTTCTTTCTTCTGTACGAGCAAGTTGTACTAGCTTGGTTGCGCATAATCAATCTTTGGTTTGCCACAGCTATGAGTCTCCGGACTGCTTCCACCTGCACATCACAGACAAGACCCAATCCAGATGGGAAATCCCACATTCAATTCTACCCCGGCATCACGCTCAGAGATTGCTCACTCATACGCCCTCCAATGAGTTACAATTCTCCTATACACAGAACCCCTTCGGCTTTGCTATCACCCGCACATCGTCCGGAGAAACCCTCTTCAATTCCACCCCATCTTCTTTCAACAGCATGCTGTTCAAAGACCAGTATTTGGAGATCTCAACATCAATTCCCAACTCAGCATCTCTTTATGGGATCGGTGAGAGTACCCGCCCTGCTGGTTTCAAGCTTTCACCTGGCAGCAAGTATACCCTGTGGGCAGAAGATGTGGCGAGCATGAATCCCAACATCAACTTGTATGGGTCCCTCCCCTTCTACATGGATGTGAGGAGCAATGGCAACAGCCATGGAGTTCTCCTGCTCAACAGCAATGGCATGGATGTGCTTTATGAGAGTGATCACTTGACTTACAGGGTGATTGGAGGAGTCTTGGACTTCTACTTCTTCTCAGGGCCTTCTCCTCTCTCAGTTATGGAGCAGTACACAACACTTATCGGCCGGCCTGCGCCCATGCCATACTGGTCTCTTGGTAAATTCTCTGTCTCCTAAATTCTTCAGCTTTGTGTACAGATTACTACACTCTTTTTGTTGATGTTTATGCTGCTTTGGATCTCAATGTGGTTCTTAAAAAGTTTGTAAACCTTGACGTTCCAGGTTTTCATCAATGCCGTTACGGTTACAAGAATATCACGGACATTGAAACAGTTGCTGCAACATACAAAGCAAAAGACATTCCTCTTGATGTTATGTGGAATGATATAGATTACATGGATGCCTTCAAAGACTTCACAGTGGACCCAATCAACTATCCGGTTGACCGTCTGAAGGCTTTTGTTGACAAACTTCATTCGAATGGTCAGAAATATGTGATGATCATAGATCCCGGTAAAAATTGAACCTGAACCATACTTTCCCCCCTCCAACTAACCCGTATGTAAAGTGGATGTAAAAAGCAATGCTAATGTTTCTATTGACTTTACAGGCATCAAATATGAAACCAATTATAGTACATATGAACATGGTATCAAGAAAGACATTTTCATTAAGGAAGCTGATGGCAAGAACTACCTTGGTCAAGTGTGGCCGGGGCCAGTATATTTTCCCGACTTTTTGCATCCAAATGCTGACTCATTTTGGACGACGGAGATCTCCAATTTCCACCAAACCATACCCTTTGATGGCCTGTGGATTGACATGAATGAGGTCTCCAACTTCTGCTCAGGCATAAGCTGCACATTGCCTACAAACTCCCCTTGCCCCATCCTGGATGAGCAAACAACATGCTGCCTTGTATGCAGTGATGCTAACCCGACTAAATGGGACTATCCTCCCTACAAAATCAACAGCTCAGATGTAGAGAGGCCACTTGGTAACAAAACCATAGCAACAAGTGCAACACATTTTGGGGGAATCCTGGAATACGATGCCCACAATCTCTATGGTTTCTCAGAGGCCATAGCCACTAACAAAGCTTTAAGATGGACCCTCAAAAAGAGGCCCTTCATCTTATCACGGTCTACCTTTATTGGATCTGGAGCTTATACTGCTCACTGGACAGGAGACAATGGTGCGTCATGGAATGACCTAGCTTACTCCATAGTTGGTGTAATGAATTCAGGATTGTTTGGCATCCCAATGGTGGGTGCAGACATTTGTGGGTTTAATGGAGACACCTGGGAAGAGCTTTGTAACCGTTGGATTCAAGTGGGAGCTTTTTACCCTTTCTCAAGGGACCATTCGGACAAAAATTCAAGGAGGCAAGAACTCTATTTGTGGGACTCAGTTGCGGAATCAGCTAGGAAAGCACTAGGTCTCAGATACCAGCTTTTGCCGTACCTTTACACTCTTGTATATCAAGCTCACAAAATGGGAGCTCCTATGGCAAGACCCCTCTTCTTCCACTTTGTTGATGACCCATCAACCTTCACAATTGATGCCCAGTTCTTGCTGGGTGGGTCTATACTAGTTTCTCCTGTCATGGCCCCAAACACAACCTATGTAAATGCTTACTTTCCAGCAGGCACTTGGTACAATCTGTTCAACTACTCACAAGCCATCACCAATGCAGGCATGGGTTCATATCAAACCCTAGCAGCTCCTATGGATACGATCAATGTTCATGTCCATGAAGGTTCCATTTTGCCTCTCCAAGAGGCAGCCCTCACGACAGTTGCAGCTAGGAAAACGCCCTTTACTCTTGTGATTGCATTCTCTTTGAATCGAGAAAAATATGCAATAGATGCAGCTGAGGGAGTTCTGTTTCTCGACGATGGAGAGGATATCGAGATGGGTTTGAAGGCAGGAAGGTCCACTTTTGTCAATTTCAGTGCAAGCAGAGATAATGGCATTTTCGAAGTAAGGTCTGTAGTGCAAGAGGGAAGGTTTGCCATGGATAATGGGTGGGTGTTGCAAAGGATAGTGGTGCTAGGCACCCCCTCCATGCCCAAAAAGTTGCAAATCAATGGCAAAGATGCAGTACAGTCGGTGCAAGTGAAGAAGGCAGACCATCTTTCTCTTGAGATATCTCAGCTGGATCTTCCTATTGGTAAACCTTTCTCTCTGCAGTGGACCACAAAAGAATGATCCCTAATTAATTTTACCCTTTTCATAATTTGATTTTCTTCATTTCTCTCTCTCTCTCTCTCTCTCTCTCTCTCACACACACACACACACACACAGAGAGTTGAGCTATGGGCTTTTGGAGGTTCCAAGAAGGGCCTCAAAAAGAGCCCTGATTACACATGCTCTTCATTTTTTAAGTTGTTTCCCTCTCTTGAAGGCATGGGCATGTTGCTTAAGTATGTGATGGCTTTGACATCCCATGTGTTTCCTCCATGTTTGCCAGTGTTCCTCTAGTACGTCGATGTACGATTCTGTGGTTGCTGCTTCTCTCTTTGATAGCCAAATTACATAACAGGCTTTGCTGACAGGGTATGGGCATGCTCAGATGGTTCTCCATTTGCCATTTGGAGGCATGATTCCTTTTGCCAACAAGGAGAAGGGTCATGTTATCTAAAACAAGCATATCTCATGTTTTGGTTTGAGATAAGATATTCAATATATTAACGTTACAATTTATTGAGTATTTAGAAACTAATACAAGAATCATGTAATATCTCAAATTTCTCTTGGAGCCATCGAGCTTCAAGAGCACTCCAAAAGCTGGCCCAAGATCTAAAACAAGCATATCTCATGTTTTGGTTTGAGATAAGATATTCAATATATTAACGTTACAATTTATTGAGTATTTAGAAACTAATACAAGAATCATGTAATATCTCAAATTTCTCTTGGAGCCATCGAGCTTCAAGAGCACTCCAAAAGCTGGCCCAAGAGGTGGGTGTTGTTTTAATAATCATGACACCATGATGCTTTCAAGTGTGCATCCAAACCTCAAGTAGCTATAGGTGTTACACATTGCTTGAAATTGTTGTTTCAATGATACTTGTTGTCTTGCTCTCCTTTACACCATCACAAATTGCATTGTGGCCTTTGAAAAGTAGGCATAATAATGTAGGAGCCAGCAACATGCAATTTTAGTGGACTAAAGGTGATGCATAGGAATGTCCACAAATGCCAAGGTTCTCTTACAATGTAGAGCCCCCTGAGATGGTGCTAATTGGCTTGTGTGGTCCTCCACTTTCAGCCATATATTCACAAGAAGAATCATTACTCTTGGAGGTAGATTTTAGTGATAAGACCTTTGTGGTCTATGGGCCCAAACCACACTTCCTCTTATTCACCAAACCACACTGCTCTTGCAATTACCTTAGAAGATGAAAGAGAGTGCATTAAGAAAGAAAGCTTCTCTTGAAGCCAGCCCTTTGATCAAAAGAGCACGTATGTCAAGTGATATAGCTTTGTTTTGTTTCTATTTTATTTTTCGTTCCATGATGAGATATGCCATGGACAATCATGACACCATGATGAGGTGGGTTTGTTTTAACAATCATGATACCATGATGCTTTCAAGTGCATCCGAACCTCAAGTAGCTATAGGTGTTACACATTTTTGGAAATTGTTGTTTCAATGATACTTGTTGTCTTGTCATCACTCTTGGAGGTAGACTTAAGTGATAAGACCTTTGTGGTCTATGGGCCCAAACGACACTTCATCTTGTTCACCAAACCACACTGCTCTTGCAATTACTTTAGAGGATGACAGAGAGTGTAGAAAAAAAAAGCTTGTCTTGATGCCAACCATTCAATCAAAAGAGCACGTCTATCCAAAAGAGCATAATCCATCTCTCTTTCTCTCTCTTGGGGGCTAATGCTTCTCTTGTGTTCCATGTTCCTATCACCCTAGTGAGATAGCTTTGTTTTGTTTCTATTTTATTTTCCGTTCCATGATGAGATATGCCATGGACATTATTGTATCACTTTGGTCTCATAGGCCCATTGAGTCTTTAGTAGACGCTTAATATATCTTTCTTTCCTTCTTTCTTTCTCTCTCTCTCACACACACACATTAGTCATAATAGAAAACTAATTGCTTTTTGGTCAATTAAGAAGAATAGAGGTTAATAGAATACTAATTGCTTTATGGTCAAGTAAGAAGAATACATAGCATTTGTTAAGAAATATAAGAATGAGCATTAATTACATACATTTTCTTCTTGTGATGTACACACACACTCCCACAATCCATGTGTCTTAAAGCACCATCCATATGGGCACATAACATGTGATTAGGTGTCAAGATAAATCTCCAAAGAGGTGAGGAGGGGTGAGTGTTTGTTTATAAACAAACTCAAACAATATCTTTCAAGAAAAATCGTGTGGTGGAGTGGATAGAGCACAAGGTCCTCATTCCAAATCTTGCCTCAAAATGGAATCCCTTGTAACAAATGTTTCTTAGTTGGTGCTATGAATTTGGTTGATTTTTAGGGGTGACGAGCATTTTAAAAATTTGCAAGTGTTTCACGGCCAAAATGCTAAAAAACGGGCGTGACGTCCGTCAAAAAGCAACTTTGCATGCCTCGTGGAACCCACTTAAAAAAACGTCATCCTATGACTAGTTCATGTGAACCATTACATCACCTATGACCTTGAGGGGTGCTGCAATATGAAGAAATCCTATGTATTATGTGCGTTCAAGGAGTATTAAAAAAACCCCTTACACTTGGCTCTTCAAGATTTCAACTTTTGACTTGCATTAATAGAATCTACTCGTTTCACTAGAGGCCTATGAACTCCGTGTGGTTGTCAACTAAATACCTTTCAAGTTGTTAATCTATCCATACCTTGTAAAATAGTATATGGCATGGAAATATGCAAAAATAGCAATGTAGATGACATAAAAATATGCAAAAATAGCAATGAATCTCCATGGATGCATCCATACCTTCTAAATTAGGAGTGGGGTGGAAATATGCAAAAATAACAATGCATATCCATGGATGCATCCATACCTTCTAAAAGAGTATATGGTATGGAAATATACAAAATTAGCAATGCATATCCATGGATACATCCATACCTTCTAGAGTATATGGGGTGGAACTATTAAAAAATAGCAAGGCATATTCATGGATGCATCTAAATGGGCTAGTAATATACCGGTTTGGCATTTATGGCTTTTTGTACACTTTCATATGTTGTTATTTTTCTTTGAAAATCTAAATCCAAATCCAAGTATGCCTTGCTTTTGGACCATTGGTAACCACGTTGAACGATTGCACATCAAGAAGAACGGACATGTCAGACTATCTAAATCCAACTCCAATTATGTGTAATAATCAAGATAGGAGATAAGCACAAGCTCAACTCTTTTCTTGTAGTAGAAAGATAGTCCCATTAATCCTAATCAAAGTTGACTTCTATGAGACTAGTGGATTTGGACCATTAGTCCACTTTGAAGCATTGCACATCAAGAATGAACATTTTACACTATCTAAATCCAACTCCAATTATGCCTTACGTTTGGACCATTGGTGAACCACTTTGAACCATTGCACATCAAGAATGGACATATGTGGGTTTGGACCATTGGTAACCACTTTGAACCATTGTGCATCAAGAATGAACATGTCAAAGCATCTAAATCCAACTCCAATTATGCCTTGCTTTTGGACCATTGGTAACCACTTTGAACCATTGTACATCAAGAATGAACATGTCAAACTATCTAAATCCAACTCCAATGATGCCTTGTATTTAGACCATTGGTAACCACTTTGAACCTTTGCACATCAAGAGCGCAAGCTCGACTTTGAACCACTTTGAACCTTTGCACATCAAGAGCGCAAGCTCGACTCTCTTGTAGATAGTTAGCCATTACTCCTAATAAAAAGTTGACTTCTATGAGACCATATGGGCCTCTCTCTACACTTCCTGCATAAAAAGTGATCATCACATTTGCACATGAAAAAACTAGGCTAGTCTTTCATGGCGTGATTCACTTAATTGGTTTTTCATGTCTACATCATCTTGTAAGAAAAAATACAAAGGCCGTGTACCACTATCCACTTTCACATGTGAACAATTTTTTATTTTTCAAGTCCATGCAACATCTTCTAAAAAAATCACACAAAACATTGTCATCTTCTCAGGCTAAGTCATAGTTATTTCACTAACCCCAAAACACCCACATTTTCTCAAAAAATCACACAAACATTCTCATCTTCATAGGCTAAGTCATAGTTATTCTACAGACCCCAAAACACCCACATCTTATACATGTGAATAACTCTCCAAGTGTAAAACATATATGTAATTAATGATCATGTAGATATTTACTTATACAATATAATAACTAAACCATATTGACCAAGGGAGAAAGAATCTTCTTACATTATAGTAATATCATCGAGTATAATCCCACTCTTCACTTGTGACTATGTCTCCCTCCTTTGAAGTCTCGTTTTAGCACCTCTTAAAATCACTCGAGAGAGGCTCTAGGTGGAGTGGATAGGCCAAGCATCTATTTGTTCTCTTAAAAGATGTACTCCATTTCACTAGTTATGAAAATACTCATTTCAACAAGGCATCAAGTCAAGCATCAAGGCGGTATAGCATAGCAGTTTGTGGCACACGGATAACAACCAATACCACACGAAGGGCATCCTCTATACCAAATAGTCTACCAATACCTTAAGCACATCCTCATTCACTAGATTTGTCACCATTAACAGCATCCATGTGGCATATACTCAAGATCTCTTTGAGGATGCGGCCCACAGAGGCTTATGCCTTCTAAAGCACAAGGTCGGCGGTTAAGATCTTGATGATGAAGGAAATGTGAGACAAGAATATTGAGAGTAAGTCACCAAGGGATGAACACCCACCAATAGGCATAGCTAAGAAGCCTAACACGATTCCCAACATCACGAAAAGGAGGCCGAAAGGCAAGATCCTAGCTGGGGGTAGCCATAGTGCATCTTCTTCATTCCCACCATCCCCTCTTACCTTCTCACCCTAAAGGCCCACCTAACCACCTCCTTCAGCACCCAAAAACCTTCATGCCTCCCCCTACATAGGGTCACCATAGCAACCATCCTCACCAATGTCCCTGAACCCCCAACCTTTGAGCTCAATAAAAGGGACCTTTCCTCAACAACCCACCCTCACCATTCCAGAGGGAAGCTCCATTGGAACAGGAAGGGCCCAAGAGTTTCCTTCCCCATCCATGAACAACTCACTTATCCACCCTGTATATGCGACCTCACCTTCTAATGCAACTTCCTTGCCACCCTTGGCACACCCCTCTATATGACCGAAGTCCACATGCTCAACCAACAAATGGAAAATCAATTTACCCAATGGAAGATCGACCATCCCAAGCATTCCAGAGAAGGGTGCAAGGGACACTACCCTACCACCATGGGTCATTTAGGAGTGCAATTGGAGTGGCACAAGCCCTATCTCCTATATGTTAACCAAATGTGGGGAGAATACATGGCTATGCCACAAGAAAGTCTACATCAACGAAAGGTTCACGCCTATTCAAGTGGCTCATGCCCTATCTCCTAAATGATAATCAGATGTGCAACTCAAGTGACACAAGCCCTATCTCCTAAAAATGCCCATCTGGGAGTGCAGCACGAGTGGCGCAAGACCTATCTCCTAAATGATAACTAGATGTGGAGAGAATACATGGCTGTTGCATGCCAAGACATGCCTATTAAAAGATGGTGTCATGGTGCAAGTTCTTGCAAGTGGAGGATAAAGGGCTCATTTATAGCTTTCCTTAAATTGATGGCCCCAAAACACTCACACCACCAAGGATAAAGGGCTCGTTTATAGCTTTCCTTACATTGTTGGCCCTAAACCACTCACAACACCAAGGAGATGTGGCTCTGTATATTGAAAAACTTTAATGATCTCTACTACTACACACCAAGGTCCTTGACCCAGCCATAGTGGCCACTTGTCGATTCTTCAAGCTCATCCTAAAGGATGTGCCAAGGGAGGACCAATGGGACAAGCAAAGAACGTTGGTCTTTGACTTCAATGAAAGGCCTAAACTTTTGCCATTAGGTTGATCTCTATGACATAATCAAATACATTCGTATAGCCACATGGTGGTCACCCTCAAAGACATGCAAGATACTAGCTTCTGAAAACCCTTTGACATCATGCGGTGATCTCGTCGCTTTTTGTCACGCTTTTTGTCATGTAGTTTGTAGCTGGCTACGTAGGGCTAAACCAGACATGGACCCCATGCCAAAACGAGTGATCGACGAGAGTGTCCGAGGTTTAGGGGTGAGGTGCCCAGGTCAGAAGACTGTAGGTGACCAAGAAAGTGGGGGCAGGCTGGCCACTACATAAGCGCAGTATTGTGGATTTATATCCACATTCCTCTTTGGTTAGGCCTTGTGCCACTTATGCCCCTTGTGCCGCTTGTGCTTAGAAGCCTTGTGGCCTTTTGACCGATAGTGGTCCAATTAACTCTGTGTACTCCTCTACACACACAAGAAAGAGAGATATTAGCACAGAAAATCAAGTGTATGTTGTGTTCTCTGTTCATGTCTATGGGCATTCAGGATAATACGAGCGAGCTCGAGGTAATTCCGGCATAGTTCAGAGAGCCATCGGCTTTGAGGTTCCATCATTGGTGATGCAGCATGCCATCACCAGGCTTCGAGTTTTCATTGGCTGGCATACTCCGGGACGTATTGGGGGTAGTTGTTTCCATTCGTGCACTCTATAATTTTTTTTTTACATTTATTTTTGCATAGTTTTTGAATTTTCATTGAAACAAAAAGTCTTAAAACGAGGCTAGCGTGGTAGCGTACTTCTCTCACGAAGTTCGAGGAGTATTTCTTGAGTGTTATTACCTGTTTCTGGCGTTACACAAGCTTTGAATCAGGTTAGTGTGGTAGTGTACTATTAGGAAGTTCGGGGAGTATTTCTTGAGTATTATCACTTGTTTTCGGCCTTACAAAGGCTGAGCTTGCTCGCACAACAAAGACGCAATAAAATTTTCTTATAAAAGTGGTCATGCTTACATAACCTCAAGCATATGCTAGAGGATGCAAGGCCCATTGAGGCAAGTTTTTCCTTGACAGGGAAAGCATATAAATGGTGAATGAGTTTGGCCAATAGTACCACATGCCCTCGTACTTGGGTAGATTTTAAGACAACATTCCACAAAGAGTTTTAACCAGTTAATAAGCTTTAGAGGTCTTGGCGTGAGTGGGACAAATGCTCTATGGGTGGCATTTCACTCACCCAATATATCTTAAACTATCGAGAAATAGTACTGAAGTTAAAGGGAATCGACACGTTCTAACTCTTCGTGGGTTTATGCGAGCTCTTGACCCAGATTACGAGAGTTATGTATAGCCTAAGGAGCCTAAGGATTTCGACAAGGCGATAAAATATGCTTAGATATTTGATGATATATCTCACAGGTTGAAATTATTTTCTAGGCAGATGGTAGATGAGAGTGGGGGTACAAAATTTAAATGAAAATTCTTTCAGTGCGACAAGGGACATGGTCAGGGTGAGCAAGGAGGACGTTGGTCTAAAAAACCACAAAAGAAAGAGAGAGAAATCCTACCAAACTCTAAAAACACTAGTAGTACAAGAAAGAAAATATGTGCTTTCACTGCTTTGAGGTGGGGCATAGTAATGCAGCTTTTCCCAAGCTAGAGGTAGTTCTGGCGATGTCAAGAAGGATGGTAAATCCTCTCAGCAAGTTCATACAGTGCATGTGTTATCACTCTGATTCACACAGTTTAGAGAGGTGATAGTCTTCCATACGGATAGCACTCATGCTGCTTGTGTTTCACAAGCTATGTGGCAGCCATCCTTTGGGCCACACGACTTTATTTATATGGCATGATTGGTGGTTGTAGAGTTACCATTATGACCGAGAATGGAGCCATGCACAACTTTCTTAACTACCCATTAGTCAAAAAGTTGAAGCTGCCCGAGACCAAGAGTGACCATAAGTACAGAGTTTTGCTTGCTAATGGTTATGACAAAACCGTTTGGGACACAATGGTTTTGGAAGTACCACTTGCTATGCAGACCTACGAGGCTATGCTTGATTTCCAAGTCATGCATTTAGCTAGGGTAGATGTCTATCTAGGTAGTGAGTGGTTGTATAACTTGGGCCCTACCCTACATCGTAGTCACTAGGATAACAACCTAGAGTTCATGCATGAGGGTAGATGTATTACTTTATGTGGTGCACATGATGTGCTAGCTACGCCTTTGATATTATCCATGAAGTTGTGTCATGCGTACGAGCACGATGAGATTCAACAGCAGGTATACATTTGTAACCTTTTGGATAATTTGATTTTCGAAGATGAAATGGAAGTGAAAAATGTTTTCGTAAAATGAAACAATAAATTTAAATGGCCTTAGACGAGACCCTTGTTTTGCAAACCTTGTTTTTCTTGCATGTGAGAAAAAAGTGAAAAATCCAAGGTTGAAAATGAGACAATAAAAAATGGTAAGTACGTAGACACTTTAAATTCTTTATTGTAGTATCAAGATGTTTTTCTTGAAGATTTTCCAGATGGTGTCCCACCATCTAGGGAGGTAAACCATTCCAATGATGTACTACCAAGTTTCAAGCCTATAATAATTAAGCTTGGTTATAGACTTAGCCACTCTGAAGCACATGAGGTAGAGCGAAAATTGGCCGATTATGCGAGAAAAGGTTTCATAAAACCTAGTTCTTCGCCATGGGCTTTGCCTATTCTGTTGGTAAAAAAGAAATATGGTTCTATTGGTATGTGCATAGATTACCATGCTCTTAATTAGATTATGATTAAGAATAAGTATCCAATGCCCCACATCGATGAGTTGTTTGACCAACTCAATGGTACACGTTATTTTTCTAAAATTGACCTTACGTCGGGCTACCACTAGGTCAGGATCAAGGAATAGGATGTTCCCAAGACCATGTTTAAAACTTGATTTGGGCATTATGAGTTTTTGGTCATGCTATTTGGTTTGACTAATGTGCCAACAACATTTATGATGGTGATGGACAATGTTTTACGTCCATACTTAGAAAGTTCGTAGGTGGTTCTCTTAGACAACATACTTGTTTATAGTAAGTCAAGAAAGGAACAAGTAGAGCATTTATACTTAGTGTTTAAATTACTTAGAAAGAATAAGTGATTTGCGAAGGAAAGAAAATGTGAATTATTTGCAAAGGAAATTCATTATCTAGACCATATTATATCTACTGAATGCGGATGGATCATTGAGAAAGTGGTTGCTATTCTCAAATGCCTGAGCCAAAAAACTTAGAAGAACTACAAAATTTTCTAGGTTTGTCAGGGCTTTACTAACAGTATGTGAGGGACTATGCGAGGATCGCACTTCCGTTTGATAGATCAACTGAGAACTAAAGGAAAAACTATTTATTGGGAGGATGCCGAAGTAGTTTTGAGAAACTCAAAGTTGCAATCATAGTTACACCTACCTTGAGTATAGTGGAGCCATTTATTGTAGAAATAGATGCTAGTAGGGAAGCCATTGGGGTGGTTTTAATGCAAGAGGGACACTTAGTTATATTTGAAAGCAAAAAGCTTGACCGTGCTCATCGTCGTAACTACTCGGCCTATAAGCTAGAGTTGCTTGCAGTAGTTCATGATCTTGAAAAGTGGCAACATTATTTATATGGTGCTACTTTTGAGGTCCATATAGACCATGAAATCTTGATATGGCTTTCAAGTCAAAATAAGTTGAAAGGTAGAAAAGCAAGGTGGGCAGAGATCCTACAAGAGTTTGACTTTCAACTTCGTTACCAAAGTAACGTAGTAGCGGATGCGTTGAGTCGCATGCCAATGGTGAACCAGTTGAGCTTCACCATATTCAAGAACAAGTTCTTGGATTCACTATGTGGTTTGTGTGAGCATGATCCATCTTATTCAGAGATTTGGTTTACTTTACAGGTGTGTACTTGCTAGTAGCCATTGCCTTCCTTTTGTTAGAAAGGAGTGCTAATCCGGAGCGATTAGCTGAGGTTTCTACGAGAAGAAGAGGGAGTTCTAGTTCAGAGAGACTATTCGACATTGTTTCAAATGGGGGTGATAAAATTGGTTAGGGGGAAAGGTTTAGGAACTTCTCTATTGCGATGATGAATACTTTCTTTACAAAGGTAGAGTTTGTGTACCATCTATTGGTGACTTTCAGCACCAAATTCTTAATGAAAGTCATGATAGTCCAATTACTGGGGTACAAAAGACCTATGCACTAGTTAAAAGACAACTCCATTGGCCTACTTTATTCAAGGACGTCCAATACTTCGTGCTGAAATGCAAGAAGTGCCAAGTCAATAAGCATGAGCATCTCAAAGCAGGAGGTTTGCTCCATTTTTTAGATATTCCAAAAGGAAAATGCGAGAGTATTTCCATGGATTTTATCATTAGGTTATCTCGAGGATATGATTCGGCTTGGGTGGAGGTAGATAGGTTGACTAAAATGGCCAAGTCTATTCCTACTAGAAAGGAGTAAAAAACTCTTGAGCGTACATCTCTAATAGCTATATGGTGTGTCCACTTGAATATAGTTTTTAAGAGATCGGAAGTTTGATAGCCACTTTTAGAGGGAAGTCTTCAAACTACTATGAGTATGAGTATGACACCGACCATGCGTAGTTTGATGATTAGAGAAAGAGTCAACCAAGTGCTAGAAGACATGCTTCGAGCATATGTCAGTAAAAAACAATCAAATTGGAAGGAGTACTGCCATAGTTGGAATTTTCTTATAATAGTTCAAAACATTTGGCAACAACTAGATTTAGACCGTTTATGTTGATGCATGGTTTTCACTTAGATCTCTTGTAGTTGTAGGGCTAGAGAAGAAGAAAGTTTAGTCTATCAAGGATTTCCTTGAGGACATGTAAGATATGCTAAAAATACCCAGCATTATCTTCATTTCCTAGTAGGAGTAAATTTTATATATTTTTTGTTTAATCTCGGCACTTTACTAGTAAATCCCAGTTACTTTCAAATATTACCTTTATTTTGATTGGTTAGATAGAATAGAGAGAATGCTCTTTTTTTTTTTTGTTAAAGCGAAGCGGTTAGATTTATAGTAAAATAGTAAGAGTACAAAAGATGCTTTTTGATCGAAGAATCATAACCTCTATCATGGAGCTAAAGCAAAGTTGAAACACAGAATGGTTGCTTTGGCTATAGAGAATTCCTTCATGTAGTTGACCAGGGGTGTCTCTAGCTTAGTGATCCACAACCTTTGAGGTCTTCCTCAAGTGTCTCTTCTTGATCACTACAACTGTCTCATCATATTCCTCATGAGCTTTAGTGATTTGGAGCATCTCATCAAGGTTGATTAGTGTCAGTCAAGTTTTGCACGCTTTGAATGAGGGCTCCCATGGTCTGTTTCATCTGCACGTACATGCAATCTGCCTCTCAGTCCAGGCATCATAAAGGTTTGTACATTGTTAAAGACCTTTCAAGTTCTATTTAACTAGGTTGCCTACACACATTCAACCTTGATGTTGTTCCTCCAGAGAGACGAGGAGCACCCACTGGTAGGAGTTTTTGAGGATGATTAGAGAGAAAAAAGATTCAGAATGGGAGCAGTGCTAGGAAAAAACCATAAAATTCAAAAAACAAAACTAATTGAATGTACTTTGGTCATTACAAAAACCGATAAAATGCATAGAAACCGGTTAATGATTTTGAATAGGGAAAACCGATTGTACTTGAGAAAAGTTTTTCTTTGGGAGACCATAAAATTTAAAAGGATTGCCCACGAATGTTCCTTCTGTATATATATATAAAGCAAGAACAACCATTGACTTTTTTCCTTGCGACATGGCAACTTTTTTAGCATCTCCTTCTTCATCCCACTCTTCTAGACTAGCCTCTACGAGTCCTCTCTCTTTTCAAATTCACTGCTAGCCTCTTTAATGAGACGTCCTCTCTCTGTTTTCAAATAACATGTGCCACCTCATCTTCTGAGAGAGCCGTTTTGAGAGAGCCATTTGGCTTCTATATGAAAGCTTGGAGGGATGGTTTGTGAGAAAGAAGCCGCCAAATTTCCCACCGTCAAGGATGGCACTAGCCTCACCCTTTTTCAGCGAGGAGGATGGATCAGGCTTTGTCTAATGGAGTGCTCGAGAATGGGTTGTTGGGGCAGGGAAGGGCCTCCGAGTTTTGGATTGCGAGAGGCAGAGATCGTATACGAAGACGGATGAGTAGTCGTTAGCCTCTTCATTGCTACTTTGTCCAACATGAGCATATAAGTGAGAGAGTATTATGCTTTTTTAACATATGTATATTATTCATACTATAAAGATAGTTATGAAAATCTATGTCCTTACTTAGTCAAACATAAGCATACACAACTAAATTTCTGCCTCGTTACAAAATTTCAATTGAAAAAGTTTTATTTTACAAAATTTCAATTGAAAATTATTTATTTTTCATGTGTGTTTATATATACGTTGTTGTATACATGGAAATATCACATCTACATACCTATGTTGTACATATTATCTTATATGTATGTATGTATATATGTATACATACATAAACATGCATATACACATACATACATACATATACATACATATATACACATATATAATGGGGGGTGCTTCTACGAGAGAGAGAGAGAGAGAGAGAGAGAGAGAGAGAGAGAGATTCTATATGTGTGTGTGTTTTAGTTGGGGGGGGAGAGAGAGAGAGCTCCAAGAGAGAATGTGACAATGTTGAAGGGGAGAGAGAAAGAGATGTGTTAGTGAACCATAGTATTAATGTCCCAATAGCCCTCTTTGGGCATACTCTATGAGAGAGAGAGAGAGAGAGAGAGAGAGAGAGATGTTTGTAAAGGAAAGAGAGATACTCGCCCATATATATAGACATAGCTTCTCTCTCTCACTCTCCCCTCGTGGTTTATCTATCTCACTCTTACTCTCTCTCTGCATAGAAAATGCACAGAGAGAGAGAGAGAGAGAGAGAGAGAGAGAGAGAGAGAGAGAGTGCACACACACACACACACTCTCTCTCTCTCACCCCTGCGCTTTATAGAAAATGCAAAGAGAGATTGTGTTGTTTGTCTATGTATGTGGAGAAGTGAGAGAGATTAGAGAGAAAGAGGGAGGGAGAGCTATGTATTTTTTGCTACTATGCGTGTTCGTGTGTGTGTGTGTGAGAGAGAGAGAGAAAGAGAGAGCCACATATTACTAATTGTGTTATTTAGAAAACGAGTGGAGTATATTGTTTTAATTTATCGATCAAGGGTACCTGTGTGCTTTGGGGCTAATTATTATGTAACAGTGTAACATTTTTTTCAAAAGATATTGGATTTTAGTTTGGTGAATTAATCCTTTACACATGACGAGTCTGGACTCCGGCTGACCTATCTATCTCACTCTTCCCCTGCAGTTTATCTATCTCACTCTTACTCTCTCTCTCCATAGAAAATAATGTTACCATATTATAGTAGTGATGTGTGTGAACACACTTAGGACCGCCGGGGCACTTTTTCCCTCACTAGGAGTTTTTTTCCCCCGTGCATTGTATATACGCCCATTATCTTCTAGGGCTTGTTATCTTTCATTTTTGGCACTCATAATACACTACTGTGTTGTGCTCAAGCTTCCTCATCTTCTTGAAGTTGTGTGTGCATTCCTGCAACCCTAATTCCAACAATTGGTATCAGAGCAGGCTTCCTCCTCCCGGGCAGCATCACCGGCACCTGCCGCTTCATCTCCTCCGATTGCGACGGGGTTTCACGAGCGTCTGCAGGTTAGTATATGCCGTGGGAGAGCCCGTACGGCTCGGTCGTTTCAGAATTTTGATCTGAGGTCATTTCGCCCTCCGTTTTTGCATTCCAATTACTGCGCAGGCAATTTCGTCCTACTGTGCAGATTTTCTGTCAAGATTAAAATCTGCAGGACAGGTGCCCATTCGTCTGTTTTGGGCTGTGCTACATAGCACAGGTCGATTTTATACAGGTTTTCCTCTTACAGACAGCATTTACATCTAGTAGTACAGTCATTGGCCATGGCTGACAACAATGATGTATTCCGCATGTTGGCTGCTGAGGATAAGTTGGATGGCACCAACTATCCATTGTGGGCATATATGATGCGACATGTATTGGTAGCAAAGGGGTTATGGAACATTGTGCAGGGTATTGATGCACGTCCTATTGTGGCTGGGAATGCTGCAAACACATCAGAAACAGGTACTGTTGATGATGGTGCAGGCACAAGTGCTGTAGCAGCTGTTCGAGAACCACCACTTTCAGCAGAGCAGATTCGTTGGGATGGTAGAGATGCGCAGGCTCATGCCTTGATTGCGCTGTCTGTCAAACGTACCATTATCCCACATATTCGCTCCTGCAGGACTTCTAAGGATGCTTGGGATGTACTTGCCACATTGTATCAGGCAAGAAATGAGGCTCGTGTTGCTTATCTCCGAAAACAGTTGGAGAGTGAGCATATGAACGAAGGTGATTCTATGGATAGCTTTTTGACAAAGATCAAGGATTTCAAAGAGCAGCTCATTTCTGCAGATGAAATCCTGTCAGACAGTTCACTTGTGCAGACTGTTTTGAATGGTCTACCAGATTCTTATCAGGGTTTTGCTTCCACTCTTCGCTTGATGATGAAAGGCAATCCCAATGCCTTATCATTTGAGGAGTTAGTTTCTGTTTTGCTGCAAGAAGACCAGTCAAGGCAAAACAGGAATATTATGCGTGTCGCAGATCAAGCTTTCGTTGCTAGTCAGAGAAGCGGGAAAGGTAAAGCTGGCTTTTCTTCTAGTAAGCAGAAATCTGCAAATGCTGCGCAACCAAAGAAGGAAGACAAAGATGAGAAGAAGGGTGACAAACAGAAGACATTTTGCAAGTACTGTAAGGGAAATGATCATGTCATCAAAGCGTGTCCTAAGCTGGCTGCGAAAGAGGCTAAGAAGAAAGAGGCTGGTATGGCTGTTGCAGATGCCTCTCCTTCTAACAATGAATCTGCTAATGTTGTGCTAGATACAGAATGGGCATTCAATGCGCAGTGCAGTTATGACCCATCTTTGCATGACACATGTATGTCTGCAGTAGATTCAGATGTATGGTACTTTGACAGTGGTGCCACTAAGCATATCACCTCGCAGCGCAGTTTATTCACTTTCCTTGAGTCTGCTCCCACAGGGAATACTGTCACTTGTGCCAATAACTCCTCTTATCCCGTTAAAGGAGTTGGAAAGATTGTGCTGAATGTTGCAAATGGCAACACCTTTACACTTTTTGATGCATTGTATGTGCCAGGGATCAAAAAGAATCTGCTGTCAGTCTCCGCATTTGCCAAAACAGGTTTGGTTGTAAAATTTGTGGATGACAGATGTACTGTTCATGATCTCTCTTGTGGTGACATCATTGTAGCATCTGGTTCACTATGTCGAGGGCTGTATAAGCTCAATATGGATGGCAAATGTGTAGAGGATTCAGCATGTGCTATTATGGATACGCAGGCTATTTCAGATGCAAAACTGTGGCATGCACGTTTTGGTCATCTGAATTTTGCAAGTTTGCTGCGCCTGCAGAAATCTGAAATGGTGTCTTCTTTGCCTAAGCTTGAGGCACCTGTCAAGCATGTTTGTGAGGGCTGCATATTGGGTAAAATGCAGCGTGCTTCCTTTCCCAAAGATGGATCAGTGAGAGCTGAACGCAGATTGCAGCTTGTTCACAGTGATGTTTGTGGTCCCATGCAAACTCCATCATTTGGAAACTACCTTTACTTCGTGACTTTCATTGATGATTTTACCAGGCATGCATGGGTATATCCTTTGAAGGCAAAGTCCGAAGTGTTTTTGTGCTTCAAACAGTTTTTGGTTATGGCTGAAAATGTGTCAGAAAGTAAGATGGGCACCCTCCGTTCAGATCGAGGGGGGGAGTATATGTCTTCAGAATTTAATGCATTTCTGGCTGAGCGTGGGATAAAACACCAATGTACAGTGCCGTATACACCACAGCAAAATGGTGTGGCTGAGAGAAAAAACAGGTCTCTCATGGAAATGGCAAGATGTATGGTTAAGAGTCAAAGTCTACCACATGGTTTTTGGCTTGAGGCTGTCATGTGTGCCACTTATGTACTAAACAGGTGTCCCACCAAAGCATTACAGGTTGTCACTCCATATGAGGCTTGGCATGGCCGCAAGCCATCTGTTGGCCATTTACGTGTTTTTGGTTGCCTGGCATATGCATTAGTGCCTGTGCAACATCGCAGAAAATTGGATGACAAAGCTGTCAAATGTATTTTTGTTGGATATAGTGCTGAGAGCAAAGGGTATCGTTTGTATCATCCACAGACAAAGCGCATTTTGGTTAGCCGTGATGTTGTATTTGTGGAAGATGCAGTTCAGCCCTTGGTTTCATGTACTAAGGAGACAAGTATAAGCTCACGTGATGTCTATGATACATTGTTGCCTCTTTTCAGTGGTGCACAGTCAAGTGCAATACCTCATGAGGCAGTTTTTCAGCCTATGCAGGTTTTAAATGATGGCACAGATCAGCCTATATCTGATGCAGATGTGCATGATGCACTTGAGGATGAGAGACAAGAGATTGAGGGCTCTAGGAATATGCCTAGATGGCTGGTGCAGACTTTGCGTGACAGCAAGTTGGATGCCCCTTTGTCTAGTCGCACTCGTTCTGGCTCTCATGGTGCCTCTTATGCGTCAGATTGTTATGCATTGGCTGTTTCTAGTATGTGCGATGAAAGTGAGCCTGTTTCATTTGATGAGGCACAAAGTTCAGAAAATTGGATGGCTGCTATGCAAGCAGAATACGATGCTATTATGAAGAATGGTACATGGTCTTTATGTGACTTGCCCCCTGGCAAGAAGGCCATTGGCACTAAGTGGGTATACAAATTGAAGCGTAAGCCTGATGGCACAGTGGATCGCCATAAGGCTAGGCTTGTTGCAAAAGGTTATGCTCAAGAGAAGGGCATTGATTTTGATGAGACTTTTGCTCCCACATGTCGTATGACCACTGTTCGTAGCATCTGTGCATTAGCAGCTCATAATGGTTGGAATGTACATCAGCTGGACATAAAGACTGCGTTCTTAAATGGAGATTTGCATGAGGAGGTGTATGTATCGCAACCTCGTGGTTTTGTTCAAAGAGGGCAGGAAAACAAAGTGTGCAGGTTAAAAAAGGCTTTATATGGTTTAAAGCAAGCTCCACGAGCTTGGTATGAAAAAATACATGCATATTTGACTGCACATGGGTTTCAGAATAGTCCAACAGAAAGCACTTTGTATGTTAAACGTGTGGATGGTGTACATCTAATCATTGCTCTCTATGTCGATGACATGCTGCTCACAGGACCAAATGAGAGTCATATTGCTGATTTTAAGGCTGATTTGAATGCCTCTTTTGAGATGTCAGATTTGGGGCATTTGCATCATTATTTGGGGGTGCAATTTAAGCAGTGTGATGGAGGTATTGCTTTGTGTCAGACAAAGTATATTGAAACATTGTTGCGGAGATTTGGCCTTGAAGACTGCAAGCCTATTGCTACTCCAATGGAGACAGGTTTGAAGTTGAGTCTTCATGATGCTGGAGATCACTTTGATGTCACACTCTATCAGACAGCTGTTGGTTGCCTCATTTATGTATGCATTACGAGGCCAGACATTCAGTTTGCAGTCTCACAGGTGAGCAGATTTATGCATAGCCCAGGCATTAAGCATTGGCAGGCAGTGAAGCGTATCTTTCGCTATTTGAGTGGTACTCGGCATCTTGGGTTGTTTTATCCCAAGGGGGGATCATTGCCGCCAGATTTACATGCTTTTTCAGATTCTGACTGGGCTGGTTGTTATGACACACGCGTGTCCACGAGTGGTTTTTGCTTCATGCTTGGAAGCTCATGCATATCATGGTTGAGCAAGAAGCAGCCTACTGTGGCCACTTCTAGTTGTGAAGCTGAGTACAGGGCAGCTTTCACAGCTACGGTTGAGTGTGTGTGGCTCAGACGCCTTATGGCTGATTTGGGTGTTGGGCAGCCATCTGCCACCACCATCTTCACTGACAGTCAGAGCGCATTGGCAGTTGCGCGGAACCCAGTGTTTCATGCTCGTACGAAGCACATTGAGGTGCACTACCATTATGTCAGGGAGAGACTCTCTGCAGGAGAGATCAGTTTGGCTTATGTGCCAACACAGGATAACCTTGCAGACCTTTTCACAAAGGCTCTGCCTCGTGAGAAGTTCGAAGCTTTTCGCAAAGCTTTGGGCTTACTCCCTTTTGTGGATTCGTCCACATAGCTAGACACTTCCCTATACATGAGTGCTAGCTCTTGTTCACCGCATCACTCCAGGGGGGATTTGTTACCATATTATAGTAGTGATGTGTGTGAACACACTTAGGACCGCCGGGGCACTTTTTCCCTCACTAGGAGTTTTTTTCCCCCGTGCATTGTATATACGCCCATTATCTTCTAGGGCTTGTTATCTTTCATTTTTGGCACTCATAATACACTACTGTGTTGTGCTCAAGCTTCCTCATCTTCTTGAAGTTGTGTGTGCATTCCTGCAACCCTAATTCCAACAAATAAACAGAGAGAGAGAGAGAGAGAGTATTGATTAAGACGGACTGTCAGATGGGGTTCT